>NC_141537.1:99793307-100096641 GCF_021556685.1 Rattus norvegicus | reverse complement strand
TTACTGTATCCAGCAAAACTCTCAATTAACATTGATGGAGAAACCAAGATATTCCATGACAAAACCAAATTTACACAATATCTTTCTACAAATCCAGCACTACAAAGGATAATAAATGGTAAAGCCCAACATAAGGAGGCAAGCTATACCCTAGAAGAAGCAAGAAACTATTCGTCTTGGCAACAAAACAAAGAGAATGAAAGCACACAAACATAACCTCACATCCAAATATGAATATAACGGGAAGCAATAATCACTATTCCTTAATATCTCTCAATATCAATGGCCTCAACTCCCCAATAAAAAGACATAGATTAACAAACTGGATACGCAACGAGGACCCTGCATTCTGCTGCCTACAGGAAACACACCTCAGAGACAAAGACAGACACTACCTCAGAGTGAAAGGCTGGAAAACAACTTTCCAAGCAAATGGTCAGAAGAAGCAAGCTGGAGTAGCCATTCTAATATCAAATAAAATCAATTTCCAACTAAAAGTCATCAAAAAAGATAAGGAAGGACACTTCATATTCATCAAAGGAAAAATCCACCAAGATGAACTCTCAATCCTAAATATCTATGCCCCAAATACAAGGGCACCTACATACGTAAAAGAAACCTTACTAAAGCTCAAAACACACATTGCACCTCACACAATAATAGTGGGAGATTTCAACACCCCACTCTCATCAATGGACAGATCATTGAAACAGAAATTAAACAGTGAAGTCGACAGACTAAGAGAAGTCATGAGCCAAATGGACTTAACGGATATTTATAGAACATTCTATCCTAAAGCAAAAGGATATACCTTCTTCTCAGCTCCTCATGGTACTTTCTCCAAAATTGACCATATAATTGGTCAAAAAACGGGCCTCAACAGGTACAGAAAGATAGAAATAATCCCATGCGTGCTATCGGACCACCTCGGCCTAAAACTGGTCTTCAATAACAACAAGGGAAGAATGCCCACATATACGTGGAAATTGAACAATGCTCTACTCAATGATAACCTGGTCAAGGAAGAAATAAAGAAAGAAATTAAAAACTTTTTAGAATTTAAGGAAAATGAAGATACAACATACTCAAACTTATGGGACACAATGAAAGCTGTGCTAAGAGGAAAACTCATAGCGCTGAGTGCCTGCAGAAAGAAACAGGAAAGAGCATATGTCAGCAGCTTGACAGCACACCTAAAAGCTCTAGAACAAAAAGAAGCAAATACACCCAGGAGGAGTAGAAGGCAGGAAATAATCAAACTCAGAGCTGAAATCAACCAAGTAGAAACAAAAAGGACCATAGAAAGAATCAACAGAACCAAAAGTTGGTTCTTTGAGAAAATCAACAAGATAGATAAACCCTTAGCCAGACTAACGAGAGGACACAGAGAGTGTGTCCAAATTAACAAAATCAGAAATGAAAAGGGAGACATAACTACAGATTCGGAGGAAATTCAAAAAATCATCAGATCTTACTATAAAAACCTATATTCAACAAAATTTGAAAATCTTCAGGAAATGGACAATTTCCTAGACAGATACCAGGTATCGAAGTTAAATCAGGAACAGATAAACCAGTTAAACAACCCCATAACTCCTAAGGAAATAGAAGCAGTCATTAAAGGTCTCCCAACCAAAAAGAGCCCAGGTCCAGACGGGTTTAGTGCAGAATTCTATCAAACCTTCATAGAAGACCTCATACCAATATTATCCAAACTATTCCACAAAATTGAAACAGATGGAGCACTACTGAATTCCTTCTACGAAGCCACAATTACTCTTATACCTAAACCACACAAAGACACAACAAAGAAAGAGAACTTCAGACCAATTTCCCTTATGAATATCGACGCAAAAATACTCAATAAAATTCTGGCAAACCGAATTCAAGAGCACATCAAAACAATCATCCACCATGATCAAGTAGGCTTCATCCCAGGCATGCAGGGATGGTTTAATATACGGAAAACCATCAACGTGATCCATTATATAAACAAACTGAAAGAACAGAACCACATGATCATTTCATTAGATGCTGAGAAAGCATTTGACAAAATTCAACACCCCTTCATGATAAAAGTCCTGGAAAGAATAGGAATTCAAGGCCCATACCTAACATAGTAAAAGCCATATACAGCAAACCAGTTGCTAACATTAAACTAAATGGAGAGAAACTTGAAGCAATCCCACTAAAATCAGGGACTAGACAAGGCTGCCCACTCTCTCCCTACTTATTCAATATAGTTCTTGAAGGTCTAGCCAGAGCAATCAGACAACAAAAGGAGATCAAAGGGATACAGATCGGAAAAGAAGAGGTCAAAATATCACTATTTGCAGATGACATGATAGTATATTTAAGTGATCCCAAAAGTTCCACCAGAGAACTACTAAAGCTGATAAACAACTTCAGCAAAGTGGCTGGGTATAAAATTAACTCAAATAAATCAGTTGCCTTCCTCTATACAAAAGAGAAACAAGCCGAGAAAGAAATTAGGAAAACGACACCCTTCATAATAGACCCAAATAATATAATGTACCTCGGTGTGACTTTAACCAAGCAAGTAAAAGATCTGTACAATAAGAACTTCAAGACACTGAGGAAAGAAATTGAAGAAGACCTCAGAAGATGGAAAGATCTCCCATGCTCATGGATTGGCAGGATTAATATAGTAAAAATGGCCATTTTACCAAAAGCAATCTACAGATTCAATGCAATCCCCATCAAAATACCAATCCAATTCTTCAAAGAGTTAGACAGAACAATTTGCAAATTCATCTGGAATAACAAAAAACCCAGGATAGCTAAAGCTATCCTCAACAATAAAAGGACTTTCGGGGGAATCACTATCCCTGAACTCAAGCAGTATTACAGAGCAATAGTGATAAAAACTGCATGGTATTGGTACAGAGACAGACAGATAGACCAATGGAATAGAATTGAAGACTCAGAAATGAACCCACACACCTATGGTCACTTGATTTTTGACAAAGGAGCCAAAACCATCCAATGGAAAAAAGATAGCATTTTCAGCAAATGGTGCTGGTTCAACTGGAGGGCAACATGTAGAAGAATGCAGATTGATCCATGCTTATCACCCTGTACAAAGCTTAAGTCCAAGTGGATCAAGGACCTACACATCAAACCAGACACACTCAAACTAATAGAAGAAAAACTAGGGAAGCATCTGGAACACATGGGCACTGGAAAAAATTTCCTGAACAAAACACCAATGGCTTATGCTCTAAGATCAAGAATCGACAAATGGGATCTCATAAAACTGCAAAGTTTCTGTAAGGCAAAGGACACTGTGGTTAGGACAAAACGGCAACCAACAGATTGGGAAAAGATCTTTACCAATCCTACAACAGATAGAGGCCTTATATCCAAAATATACAAAGAACTCAAGAAGTTAGACCGCAGGGAAACAAATAACCGTATTAAAAAATGGGGTTCAGAGCTAAACAAAGAATTCACAGCTGAGGAATGCCGAATGGCTGAGAAACACCTAAAGAAATGTTCAACATCTTTAGTCATAAGGGAAATGCAAATCAAAACAACCCTGAGATTTCACCTCACACCAGTGCGATTGGCTAAGATCAAAAACTCAGGTGACAGCAGATGCTGGCGAGGATGTGGAGAAAGAGGAACACTCCTCCATTGTTGGTGGGATTGCAGACTGGTAAAACCATTCTGGAAATCAGTCTGGAGGTTCCTCAGAAAATTGGACATTGAACTGCCTGAGGATCCAGCTATACCTCTCTTGGGCATATACCCAAAAGATGCCTCAACATATAAAAGAGACACGTGCTCCACTATGTTCATCGCAACCTTATTTATAATAGCCAGAAAATGGAAAGAACCCAGATGCCCTTCAACAGAGGAATGGATACAGAAAATGTGGTACATCTACACAATGGTATATTACTCAGCTATCAAAAACAACGAGTTTATGAAATTCGTAGGCAAATGGTTGGAACTGGAAAATATCATCCTGAGTGAGCTAACCCAATCACAGAAAGACATACATGGTATGCACTCATTGATAAGTGGCTATTAGCCCAAATGCTTGAATTACCCTAGATCCCTAGAACAAACGAAACTCAAGACAGATGATCAAAATGTGAATGCTTCACTCCTTCTTTAAATGAGGAAAAAGAATACCCTTGGCAGGGAAGGGAGAGGCAAAGATTAAAACAGAGACTGAAAGAACACCCATTCAGAGCCTGCCCCACATGTGGCCCATACATATACAGCCACCCAATTAGACAAGATGGATGAAGCAAAGAAGTGCAGACCGACAGGAGCCGGATGTAGATCGCTCCTGAGAGACACAGCCAGAATACAGCAAATATAGAGGCGAATGCCAGCAGCAAACCACTGAACTGGGAATAGGTCCCCTATTGAAGGAATCAGAGAAAGAACTGGAAGAGCTTGAAGGGGCTCGAGACCCCAAAAGTACAACAATGCCAAGCAACCAGAGCTTCCAGGGACTGAGCCACTACCTAAAGACTATACATGGACTGACCCTGGACTCTGACCCCATAGGTAGCAATGAATATCCTAGTAAGAGCACCAGTGGAAGGGGAAGCCCTGGGTCCTGCTAAGACTGAACCCCCAGTGAACTAGTCTATGGGGGGAGGGTGGCAATGGGGGGAGGGTTGGGAGGGGAACACCCATAAGGAAGGGGAGGGGGGAGGGGGATGTTTGCCCGGAAACCGGGAAAGGGAATAACACTCGAAATGTATATAAGAAATACTCAAGTTAATAAAAAAAAAGAATCATTTATTATTTCAAAAGTAATTGTTGTATGCATAATTTAGATATAGGTAATGACATTTTTTCCTTTTTTCCATCTTTATTAAATTTGGAATTTCTTATTCACATTCAAATGTTATTCCCTTACCCGATTTCCAGGCCAACATCACCCTAGCCTCTCCCCCTTCCCTCCTATATACATGCCCCCCCCATCCTCCCCATATTACCACGCTCCCTCGAACAATCACATTCACAGGGGTTCCAGACTTGGTAGGACCAAGGGCTTCCCCTTCTACTGATGCCCTTACTAGGCTATTCATTGCTATCTATGCAGTTGGAGCCCAGGGTCAGTCCATATGTAGTCTTTGGGTAGTTGCTTAGTCCCTGGAAGCTCTGGTTGTTTGGCATTGTTGTTCGCATGGGGTCTCAAGCCCCTTCAAGCTCTTTCAGTCCTTTCTCTGATTCCTTTAATGGGGCCCCGTTCTCAGTAAAGTGGTTTTTACAGGCATTTGCCTATGCATTTGCCATATTCTGGCTGTGTCTCTCAAGAGAGATATATATCCGGTTACTGTCAGTCTGCATCTCTTTGCTTCATCCATTTATCTAGTTTGGTGGCTCTGTACGTATGGGAAACATGTGGGGCATGCTCTGAATGGTCGTCCCTACAGTCTCTTTTCTAAACTTTGACTCCCTATCCCCTCCTAAGGGTATTCTTGTTCCCCTTTTAAAGAAGGGGAAACATTTGCGTTTTGGTCATCCTTCTTGAGTTTGTGTTCTGTATATCTTGGTAATTTGAGCATTTGGGCTAATATCCACTTATCAATGGGTGCATACCATGTGTGTTTTTCTGTGATTGGGTTACTTCACTCAGGATGATATTTTCCAGTTCCATCCATTTGCCTATGAATTTCACAAAGTCTTTGGTTTTGATAGCTGAGTAGTATTCCATTTGTGTACATTTTCTGTACCCATTCCTCTGTTGAAGGGCATCTGGGTTCTTTCCAGCTTCTGGCTATTATAAATAAGGCTGCTATGAACATAGGGGAGCATGTGTCTTTGTTATATGTTGGGGCATCTTTTGGGTATATGCCCAAGAGAAGTATAGCTGGGTCCTCAGGTAGTTCAATGTCCAATTTCTGAAGAACCACCAGAATGATTTCCAGAATGGTTGTACCAGTCTGCAATTCCACCAATAATGGAGGAGTGTTCCTCTTTCTCCATGTCCTTGCCAGCATCTAGTATCACAGGAGTTTTTGATCTTAGCCATTCTGACTGGTGTGAGGTGGAATCTCAGGGTTGTATTGATTTGCATTTCCCTTATGACTATAGATGTTGAACATTCTCAGCCCTACAACATTCCTTAGCTGTGAATTTTTTTTTTATTAACTTGAGTATTTCTAATATACATTTCGAGTGTTATTCCCTTTCCCAGATTCCGGGCAAACATCCCACTCCCCCCTCCCCTTCCTTATGGGTGTTCCCCTCCACATCCTCCCCCCATTGCCGCCCTCCCCCCAACAGTCTAGTTCACTGGTGGTTCAATCTTAGCAGGACCCATGTCTTCCCCTTCCACTGGTGCTCTTACTAGGATATTCATTGCTACCTATGAGGTCAGAGTCCAAGGTCAGTCCATGTATAGTCTTTAGGTAGTGACTTAGTCCCTGGAAGCTCTGGTTGCTTGGTTTTGTTGTACATATGGGGTCTCGAGCCCCTTCAAGCTCTTCCAGTTCTTTCTCTGATTCCTTCTACGGGGTCCTATTCTCAGTTCAGTGGTTTGCTGCTGGCATTCACCTCTGTATTTGCTGTATTCTGGCTGTGTCTCTCAGGTGCGATCTACATCCGGCTCCTGTAGGCCTGCACTTCTTTGCTTCATCCATCTTGTCTAATTGGGTGTCAGCTGTGAATTCTTTGTTTATCTCTGAACCCCATTTTTAATAGGGTTATTTGTCTCCTTGCCGTCTATCTTCATGATTTCTTTGTATATTTTGGATATGAGCCCTCTATCCCTTGAAGGATTGGTAAAGATTTTTTTTCCCAATCTGTTGGTTGCCGTTTTGTCCTAACCACAGTGTCCTATGCCTTACAGAAACATTTTTAGTTTTTTGGGATCCCATTTGTCAATTCCTGATCTTAGAGCTTAAGGCATTTGTGTTTTGTTCAGGATATTTTCTCCAGTGCCTACGTGTTTGAGACACTTCCCCAATTTTTCTTCTATTAGTTTGAGTGTATCTAGTTTGATGTGAAGGTACTTGATCCACATGGACTTAAGCTTAGTAGAGGGTGATAAGAATGGATCGATCTGCATTCTTCTACATGCTGACCTCCAGTTGAACCAGCATCATTTGCTGAAAATTACCTAGATATAGTCAATTACTCTTAGTGCTGACAAGTACTGGGCCAGAAAGAATAAGAGAAAGAAGTTCTCTGGTAATTGATCCTGTTGGGATTCATAAATGCCTCCAGACCTTTGAACACTTCAGTTAGACTGGTTTATTTCATTGACACATCATTTGGAGGATGGTGACCAGAAAATGCACTGTTTTAGTGAGGGAAAACAGCTTCTCCCAGATGCTCACTTCTGTTTATAACAATAGCCATGGATCAGGAATGTTAGAAGCCCAAGGTCCTCTTAAAATGAGCGTGAGTCTGACTATTAGATTTATAATGGCAGTACAAAATTAATATCTACTTTCTCTTCTGTTTTACGAGTTTTACAATGTGCCATCAGTGAAAAAAACACCTTGAAAATACCTGAGTTCTAAATCAGATACTTGCACAATTATGTTCTCAGTCCATTGTGGATTCAAATGCCATTTGAATACACTGAGATTAATGAGAAAAGCCTTACCTGAGCAGTTACTAGATTTAGAGGAATATCTGGAAACTTAGGTGCTCAAATATTCCTGCTACCCCTCCTTAGGTAAGGAATGAAAAAATAAGTCACACATGCATCAGAGGAGAACTTCTCTATGTAGGTCATAGTAAGGCTAGTTGAAAAAAAAAGGAGAAAGCAAAAACATGTACATTCCAAGAGGATACAACACTGTAGAAAACAAGAAAATAATAAGAAATTATTATTTATATTAGTTTTTACAGAAGTTACTCATTTATTAATAACGATTCTCATTCCCTATCATATGAAACAGAAAATGCTTGATACATTTTAACTTAAAATTTGCAACAACAAAACAAAACAACAACAAACAAACAAAACAACCTCAACCCGAGATTTGGGGTTTTATCAAATTAAATACTGTATGTATGTGAAATGGCCACATGTGTTTATGAGTTAAAAACATCATAGCCTATACTCTGTTCTTTGCATATTTACTCCTGAGGAAGCACAGATAACTCAGTCTTGCATTTAAGAGAATAAACTTAGAAAATATTTTTGTAGTCAAAGATAGATATCAGAAAACAACATGGGTTTGCTTGTGCAAACTGTTAATTTGCTGCTACAAAATGTTGTGTCTGACAAAGAGGGGATGCTCCAAGCTCAAACCTAGCACCCTGTTCTTCAAAGATTCAACATGACTTCTAGAATGCCAGCTCTCCTCAGTGACAGTGAGTGGAAACTCTTAGACTCTTACAGTCAGCAGCTTGGATACTGAAGATGTGTTTTACTACTGTCAGCAGGCAAACAGAATTGCATTCACACAGTTCTACAAAACTGAACAAAAACACTTTGAGCTTCTCAGGACCTAGTTGTTTCACCTTCATGGTGTATGAAGTGGTCAAAAGTTTGATTGAAATGTGATAGAATCTCCCAATCTGTGTGCAATGAAAACAGGGCTGAATTTCACTCAAGCCCTTAAGGAGTCCCTTTCTGCAAAAAGAACAGGATATTTGTAGATGGAAATAATAGAATAAGGGAAGTAGATGCTGTCTTTGTGTCATCCTGTGCACAGGAATATTTGAGAGATGTGACACTGATTTCCTGACTCAGGTATTGATCTTGAGGACAATGTCACTGGGAGTTTGAGAATATATTCCAGGATTTAGGAATTCACATTTTCATGAAAGTTTCCAAATTAGGGAGGATAAAGAACTCTGTTGCAGAATGGTTGTAATCAGAGACTCTCTGTGTCTCTGAAGGAGCAAGGAGTGACTAAACAGTGAAAGTAGACTTCTCTGTCATATCTACTTGGAAAAGGGAATATTGAGAGAGTCTTAACTAAAAGCTATTAATAGAAGTGCGATTAAATTGTCTTTTATAGTTAGAAGGAAAGAATACAGATTTTGTTTGAGTTATGTTGGAAATTCTATCCACAGTTCAAAACTATTACAGAGAAAATTGCAATGGCTCCAAGCAGAGAGCATAATAGATTAAAAAGAAACTGCCTACTTCTTATAGACAGGTATTAGTAGAAGTTTACTCTAAAGATGGTATATTAGGGTCTACAGAAAGTTCATATTCTCTAATGTGGGTTCAAGGGAATCTTGGGTTGATTTCCTGGCATGATAGATTGGAGAAGCCTAAGAATAGGATCATACAATATTTTAGTTTAGATTTCATTTGCTTTTATATTGTTTCAATTTTCAAAATGGGTGTGGTTTTGAGTTTTGTGAAAATATTATTTCTCTGGGAAAGAATACAAGACACAAGCTTTTATGGTTGCCAACTGAAGGATATGCTGACTTGGGGAAAAGGTTTTATATTTGTTTTTTTAAAAAATGAGCCCTGGATCCAATCCTTAGCACCATAAGAAAAACTACTTTGTTAAATGTCATTTAACCACAATAACTAAATATAAACTTTGTTTTTGAAATACAAAAGAAAAAGAAAAAGAAAGGTGATTAGGATCTAGATATCTCCCTGAGCTATATGGATTATATTTGATAGAGGGCTACTACTGGAATAACTAGATTCAAAGGAATAAAACAACAAAAAGAATTTAATCCTAACCAGTCTGAACACACTTTGCAGACTGATAAAATCCATACAGATAATCTTGATGATACTAAAATTTTGTTTTGAGATTCATATATTAGAGAATGTACAGCTCTGGTGAGTTTCATTATCAGACATGCTGAACTGACCTGCTTGAGCTCCAGATCTTAAAGACTTTCAGCCAGATTCAGTCAGGATAAACACAGAGACTACAGTGATCGGTGGTGTGGACTTCTTAAGGCCTGACCAGGTTCCTAATTTTTCCTACCCCTACCCGCCAAGATATCTCAATGTCCATACCCAGCCTGAAGAAGTTGTGAAGTGTTGTCAGCCCAATGTCCTTGACTTGAGGGTCTTGGGGGTGGTTGTTTTGAGTTTGTTATTCTGGGGAATTTAGAAATTGTCTTATTTTAACAGAGATAACTAATCTAGGAATGACTGTTTAGCCATAATGTCGTTTGGTAGAAATCCTTTTATTTATTACTAAATCGAAGTTATAATCTCTGACATTGGTACAGAATTTATTTAATACAAATTTAAGGATTCCATTGATATTAATTTCATATTGATATAAAATTGTGATTGATATTGTTACTCTCATACAGACATTATGCCTATACAATATATTTAAATATACAAGACTTAGACCCTGTTCTATAACTGCTACTGTAAATTGTTTATAAATGATTAAGTAGTATGAGTTAAGGGCCAGATATTAAATTCATGGCTCTGAGTTTACTCTTAGGGTATTTTCAAGATAATTTTTAGAAATGGCTAGGAGTAGTTAATGGATAACAATCTAGATTACTTTACATGAATAGATGGTTTACAGAAATGTCAGAAATTAATAAAATGTGACATTTAATGTTGTCTATTCTTTTGTTGTTGAGACATATCTGCTCCTAGAAACAGATCCCCTATTTGGATTTAAAAAAATGAGTGTTTCTACCAACAGGTGAGGTAATACATTGTGGCTAGCTCGCCACTGGGCAGAAATTGCCTATTTCATCTGCAGACAAATTACTGTCCAAGAAATGACACACTACACAAAAGAGTTGATTGATAAACTCTGCCAAGCCAGAATAATCAGTCCTTCAAAATTCTGTTACAAAGGTCTGTCAGATGATCCTGGGCCAGAAGACTGAAGACTGATGTTTGTATATTTTGCTAACAAGGGAATGGACAGGTTGGCCATTGTCTCTTCAACTTGTCCCAGTTTGGTAAGCCGAGTTAAGCTTCCTTTATTTTCAGATAGTATTGGTCGTTCTTAGATTTCTGATGGGTTGAACACTAAATACACAAATTAATTCAACATTAGATAATTAGATAATTAATTAGATAATTTCAGATAGTTTACAAGATAGCCAAGATATAACACATGGATTTGAAGCCTTTCTTAGGGAGAGTTAGGATAGGATAAATAGGTAGATTACCGAGTATTCCACTGAACTGACAAAAATGATGACTTGGGTATTAGATATCTTTTATACTTTATAAATCATAGAATGGTAATTGTGCTCAGCTTACATCTGAGAGAAAAGTTCTTTTTTTTAATTATACAGAGAGGGTAAAATGTGGATTGGTGTCTACATGCAGGTGAAGGCAGGCACAAGATAGAGCAATGGCTGTGATTGGGTGGTGAAAAAGTAAGGTGGGCACACAATTTTGGAGAAAGGAGACAGGAGGGGAAGAAGAGAACAACCAAGATGGAGGAAAAGAAGGATGACACAGATCTCTGTGGCCTTAAAATACCACAGTAGTTATGAATATTTCATAAGGGATGGATTTTATAGGGCAATTTGTCTTATCTACATGCATAGTTTATATCAATATTAATTGGCTTTTAGTTTATTGTGTGGATATTTTGTAGAATGAGAATTTATTGATATAAATCTGATTGACAAATTACAATCTTATTGAGTTTTGATTTTAGTGGGTTACTGAGAGTTGTGACAATAACTACATGGGCAAATGCTGAGAAAATGAGCAGACTCCACACCAAAAGATGCATGAGATAGTCAGTCTCAGTATGGAACTGGCATGGCATCGAGCGGTGGGAACTAGAGGGATGGTGAGATCGCTGCAGAGCCCAGAGAGTACCTGGCAGCAACAGGGAATGGAAATGGGGAACTTAATGAGTCCGGTGGAGACCTTTTCCTGTTTCAGATGAAAATACCCAGTAGACAACATGAGGCCCTACGGCGCCATCACCAGCGTGGGATGGTGTCTTGCTTTTTATTTATATTATTTAGTACTACATATAATTAAGATACAACCCAGAATAGTGTTTTCTTACTTCCTAGTATTAAGATGTGAACTGCTCAGGTGTGTGTTTCTCCACATATTTATCTATGATAGGCTATACAGAATGTTCATTAAAGCTGCTGATCATTTTCAAGAAGAAACAGTCTCAAGTGTAACCCATCAGGATTTTTTGTTTGTTTGCTTGTTTTTGTTTTTTTGTTTTGTTTTGTTTTTTGCTTTTTGTTTTTTGCTTTATGTTTGTTTTTTTTTTGCACATAATACAATTTGCCCTTAATCATTTTCTGCTTATTTCTTGAGTTCTTTTTGAACAAAGATCCAACTCTACCATAATTTTAATAATCTTTCCAGCAGTGGGAGCCAATGACACTTGTCTATAATTTGATTTTAGACTGTCAAATCACTGAAATAGTAGGAATTGGAGAAAAAAGAAAATTTTAGTTTCTCTTGCACTTGGCATTCAATTCTTTTATTCCTTTCAGGATCAGGGGGACACTTGTTTACTTTCCTATAAACCCATTCTTCTCCAGTTCAAAGAAAATACTGATGCCGGATTGCATAACTATACTGAAATCCAAAATCTACATCCTGATCTCAAAACCTCAGTATAGGCAGTGAAAAGATCACCAAAGTGTGACATTTCATTGGATTTTGAGAAGTCTCTTTTTTTTCTTTGATTTTGTTTGTTTGTTTGTTTTTTTTTTTCGGAGCTGGGGACCAAACCCAGGGCCTTGTGCTTGCTAGGCAAGTGCTCTACCACTGACCTAAATCCCCAACCCCGAGAAGTCTCTTTTGCCCATTATTTTTGTGCTGAATATGGCTAATGGTACGAACTTATGAAAATGAACTATTGAGACACTAGACCTTATCATCTCTATATTTGGGACCATATATATGGCTATAAAACTAATTGAGTGGGAATTTCATATCTACTGTGCCCCTTGTCTCGTTTGTGGAAAAGACCCTTGTGCTGTCTTCAGACTAAATGAATAACACCTTAATGTGTGGTTACCCTTTATCCTTCAGGAGTGAATACATTTAACACATCAAAAACATTGATCACTGTATTATAATTAAACATTCTTATTGACAGTGTGTTTTTTCTTTTTTCTTTTATTTTTAATTGGTTATTTTATTTATTGGCACTTCAAATGTTATCCCCCTCTGCAGTTTCACCACCAACCCCACCCATACCCTGCTGCCTTCCTCTTGCCTTTATGAGGGTTCTCCTCCACCTGCCTACCCACTCCTGTCTCAAGGCCTGAGCATTATCCTGTCCTGGGTCATCAAACCCCCACAGGACAAAGGGGATCCTATCCCATTGATGCGAAATAAAGTCATCCTCTGCTACACATGCTATGGGCCCCCAATATGTTCTCTTTCTTTAGTGGTTTAGATCCTGGGAGTTTTGGGTGGTCTGGTTGGTTGATACTGTTGTTCTTCCTAAGTGGTTGAAAACACCTTCAGCTCCTTCAGTCCTTCCCTTAAGTTATCCACTGGGGTCCTGATACTCACTCCAATGTTTGGCTGTGTGCATTCACATCTGATTGTTCAGGCTCTGGCAGGCCCTCTCAGGGCACAGCTATATCAGGCTCCTGTCAGCAAGTACTTCGTGGCATCAGCAATAGTGTCTTGGTTTGGTATCTGAAGATGGGACAGATTCCTAGGAATAGAATCCCTAGATAACCTTTCATACCTTTCTCTTCAACTATTTATCCCTGCATTTCCTAGAGTATTTTCTTCCCCTTCACAGTAGGACTGTAGCATCCACACATTGGTGTGGTCTTCTGTCTTCTTCCATTTCATATGTTCTGTGATTAACAATATTTTGACCTTCTTTTTGGCTATTATTCACTTATCAGTGAGTACATACCATGTGGGTTCCTTTGTGATTGAGTTATCTCACTCAAGAAGAAATTTTCTACTTTCATCATTCACCTAAGAATTTCATTAAGACATTGTTTTTAAAAGCTGAGTAGTACGCTTTTGTGTAAATGTACCACATTTTCTGTATCCATTCCTCTGATGAGGAACACCTGGGTTGTTTCCAGCTTCTGGCTCTTATAAGGAAGGGTGCTATAAATATGGTAGATCATGACTCCTTGTTATATGTTGGAGCATCTTTTGAGTACATGCCCAGGAATGATGTAGCTAGGTCCACAGTAAAAATTCTTTCCAATTTATTGAGGAACCACAAAACTGATTCCCAGATTGGTTGGACCAGCTTGTAGTCCCACCAGCAAAGGAGGAATGTTCCTCTGTCTCCACATCCTTGCCAGAATATGTTGTCACCAGAGTTTTTGATCTTAGCCATTCTGACTAATGTAAGGTGCAATCTCAGGGTCGTTGTTATTTACACTTCCCTAATGATTAAGGTTGTTGATGATTTCTGTAATTGCTCCTCAGTCATTTGAGATTCCTCTGTTGTAAAATATCTGTTTAGATAAGTACCCCATTCATTAATATTGTTATTTGGTTCTCTGGAGTTTAACTTCTTGAGTTCTTTGTATACATTGGGTACTTACTCTCTATCAGATGTAGGATTGATAAAGATCTGCTGTGACAAATGTATATTCTTTTTTATTTTTTTTTACAGTGAAATGTGCTATAGATATCTGTTAAGTTCATTAGGTTCATAACATTTGTCTATTTCACTGCCTCTCTGTTTAGTTTCTGTTTCCATGTCTCCTAAAGTCTCCTAAAATTAGTATAAGGTTCAATGTGTACTTTGAGATTTAGTAATATTTCTTTTGCAAATGTGGGTGCCCTTGCATTTGAGGCTTAGCTGTTCAGAATTAGGAGTTCATCTTTGTGGATTATTTCTTTGATGAGTATATAGTGTTCTTCTCCATTTTTTGACAGTGTTTGGTTGAAATTCTATTTTTATTAGATAGTAGAATTGCTACCCTTGCTTATTTCTTGGGATCATTCGCCTGGGAAATTTTTGCCTTTGACTTTGTGGCAGTATCTGTCTTTATCACTGAGATATGTTTTGAGTATCCAGCAAAATGCTTGGTCCTCTTTATGTATCCAGCCTGTTAGTCTATGTCTTTTTGTTTGTGAATTGAGTCCATTGATGTTGAGAGATATTAAGGAACAATGATTATTGTTATTTTGTTGTTAGAGGTGGAATTATGATTGTGTGGTTCTCTTCCTTTGGGTTTGTTGTGAGATTCTTTTCTTGTATTTATTGGCTGTAGTTTTTCTCCTTGTTTTAGTGTTTTCGTTCTATTATTCTCGTAGGAATGGATTGGTAGAAAGATATTGTGTAAGTTTGGTTTTGTCATGGAATATCTTGGTTTTTCCCTTTATGGTAATTGAGAGTTTTGCTGGGTATAGTAGCCTGGGCTCACAATTTTGTTCTCCTGGTGTCTGTATGACATCTGCGAAGATCTTCTTGCTTTTAGAGACTATGGTGAGAAGTCTTGTGTACTTCTGATAGGTCTGCCCTTACATGTTATTTGAACTTTCTCCCTTACTGCTTTCAATACCTTTTCTTTGTTCTATGCATTTGGTGTTTTAATTATTGTGTGACAGGAAGAATTATTTTCTGGTCCCATCTGTTGGGTGTTCTGTGGTTTTCTTGTATGTTTATGCGCATCTCTTCATTTAGGGTAGGGAAGTTGTCTAAACATATGGAATGCTTCATGAATCTGTGTGTCATACTTGAGTAGGAGCCATGCTAATTCTCTGAATTGTTACAATTTTAGCATATGTGATGCCAAAGTGAGCACCAGTGCGATTTTCTTTTGAGAAATCTCATTATTTCACATATTTCTATAGATAATACATTATGGATGCAAGGAAGTTTTAACCTGCAGTCCAAAAATTAGATTATAGATTGAATGTAGTATCATTAGATTTAAGACAATGGAATGTACTCGAAGATGGGACTCCACCATAGTGCAAGGGGACTGATTTAGTGTGTCCAGAGACTGACACAGGGAACTAAGCAACAGAAACCAAGTCTACTTGGCATCATCAGAGCCCAGTTCTCCAACCAAAGCAAATATTGGGTATCGACACACACTTGAAAAACAAGATTTGAACTTAAAATCATATTTCATAATGATGATGGAGGACTTTAAGAAAGACATAAATAATATCCTTAGAAAAATATGGTACAACCCAAGTAAACCATTAGAAGCCCTTAAAGAGCAAACACAAAAATACCATAAAGAATTACAGGAAAACACAACCAAACAGGTGAAGGAATTGAACAAACCCATCCAAAATTTAAAAATGGATATATAAACAACAAGGAAAGAACAAAGGGAAACAAACCTGGAAAAGAAAACCTAGGGAAGAGATCAGGAGTCATAGATGCAAGCATCACCAAGAGAGTAGAAGAGATATAGAAGAGGGAATATCAGAGGTAGATAACAACGACATAACTATCAAAGATAATGTAAAAGACAAAAAGACCATAGCCCAAAACATGCAAGAAATGCAGGACACAATGAGGAGAGCAAACCTAAGGATATTATGTATAGAAGAGAGTGACGACTCCTAATTAAAGGCCCAGAACACATCTTCAACAAAATTATTGAAGAAAACTTCATTAACCTAAAGAAAGAGATGCCCATAAACATAAAAGAAGCCTATCGAACTGCAAATAGATTGGACAAGAAAAGAAATTCCTCCTGTCACATAAGAGTCAAAACACCAAATCCACAAAACAGAAAAAAAGAATAGTAAAAGCAGTAAGGGAAAAAGGTCTAGCAACATATAAAAGCAGACCTATAAGAACTAGAGCAGACCTCTCACCAGAGACTATGAAAGATAGAAGATCCTGGAGGGCAGATGTCATACAAACCCTAAGAGAACACAAATGCCAGTCCAGGTTACTATGCCAGCAAAACTCTTAATTAATAAAGATGGAGAAACCAAGATATTTTATGACAAACCAAATTTACACAATGTCTTTCTACAAATCCAGCCCTGCAAAGGATAATAGATGTAAATGCCCGACACATGGAGGGAAACTACACCCAAGCAAAAGCAAGAGAATAAACTCCTTGCAACAAAACCAAAGTAAGAGACATACACAAACATAATTCCACTTCTAGCAACAAAAATAACAAGATGCAACAATCAATATTCCTTAATACAACTTAAAATCAATGGACTCAATTCCCTAATAAAAAGACATAGACTGACAAACTGGATACACAAAGAGGATTCAGCATTTTGTTGCACACAAGAAACACACCTCAGGACAAAGACAGACCCTGCCTTATAGTAAAAGTCTGAAAAACACGTTTCCAAGGAAGTGGTCCAAAGAAATAAGCTGGAATAGCCATTCTAATATCAAGTCAAATTGACTTTCAACCAAACTTCATCAACTTCATATGTATCAAAGAAAAAATCCACCAAGATGAACTCTCAATCCTATTTATCTATGCTGCAAATGCAAGGGCAACTACATTCATAAAAGAAACCTTATTAAAGCTCAAATCACACATTGTACCTCACACAAAAAGAGTAGAAGATTTCATCACCCCACTCTCATCAATGGACAGATCATGGCAACAGAAATTAAACAGAGGCATAGAAAACTAAGAGAAGTTATGAACCAAATGGATTTAATAAATATTTATAGAACATTTCATTCAAAAACAAATGGATATGCCTTCTTCTTCTTAGCAACTCATGCTACTTTCCCAAAATTGACCATAAAATTGGTCTCAACACAGGCCTAGACAGATATAAGAAGGTTGAAATAATTTTTTGCATCCTTTCAGATCATCACAGACTAAGGCTGGTCCTCAGTAACAACAATAGCAACAGGAATTCCACATGTTATTGGAGTTCAACAAAACTCTACTCAATAATACCTTGGTCAAGGAAGAAATAAAGAAAGAAATTAAAGATTTTTTAGAATTTAATGGAAATGAAGGAACAACAAACCCAAACTTATGGGGGAAAAATGAAAGCAGAGCTAAGAGGAAAACTCATACCTCTGAGTGCCTCCAGAAAGAACCAGGAGAGAGCATACAATAGCATCTTGGTAGCACACATGAAATCTCTGAAACAAGAAAAGCAAATATGCACAAGGGGAGTAGAAGCCAGGAAATAATCAAACTCAAAGCTGAAATAAACCAAGTAGAAACAAAGATAACTTACGAAACATCAACAAAACCAGGAGCTGGTTCTTTAAGAAAATCAATAATAATGATAAACCATTAAGCAGATTAAGAAGAGGGCACAGAATGTGTATCCAAATTAAGAAAATCAGAAGTAAAAAGGGAGACATAACAACAGAATCTGAGATAATTGCAAAAAAAATCAGACCTACTACAAAAGCCTATATTCAACAAAACTTAAAAATCAGGAGGAAATGGACAATTCCCATGAAAAATACCAGGTATCAAAATTAAATCAGGATCAGATGAAACATCTAAACCACCCTATAAATCCTAAAGAAATACACGCAATTATTAAAAATCTCACAAAACAATAGAAGCAACAAGAACAAAAAGAGCCCAGGAACAGATGGGTTTAGTGCTGAATTCTATCAAACCTTCCTAGAAGACCTCATAAGGATACTGTCCAAACTATTCTGCAAAATAGAAACAGACAGAAAACTACCTAATTTCTTTTTTATTTCCGGAGCTGGGGACCAAACCCAGGGCCTTCCGGTTGCTAGGCAAGCACTCTACCACTGAGCTAAATCCCTAACCCCTACCTAATTTCTTCTATGAAGCCAGAATTACACTTATAAATGAACCACCCAAAGATCCAACAAAGAAAGAGAACTTCAGACCAATTTTCCTTATGAACATCAACGTAAAAATACTCAATAAAATTCTTGCAAAGTGAATCTCAGAAAACATCAAAACGGTCATCCATCATGATCAATTAGGCTTAATCCCAGGGATGCAGGGATGGTTTAATAAACAGAAATCTTTCAAGGTAATTCACAATATGAAGAAATTCTAGGAAAAAAGAAACACATGATCATTTCATTAGATACTGAAAAAGCATTTGACAAAATTCAACTCACCTTCATGATAAAAGTCCTGGAAAGATCAGGAATTCAAAGCCCATAACTCTACATATAAAAGCCATATATAGGAACCAAGTACCTAACTTCAAACTAAATGGGGAAAAACTTGAAGCAATCCCACTAAAATCGGGGAGTAGACAAGGCTGCCCACTTATAAAATATAGTACTCAAAATCCTAGCCAGAGCAATAAGACAAAGAAAGGAGGTCAATTGTTAGGGTAAGATGTAAATGGGAAGGTTGGCATAATATTAAATGTAAAATTCTTTGGTAAGACTTTGGAAAGTTAAACTGTAATATAGTGAGAATCTCTAAAACATTAATTAAAAAAAGTAAGAAAGGATTCTCTGTTGACTCTCTCAGTCGTTAGGCAGATTTAGCACACATACTCATTGTATTTCTCCTGAAGCATTTCTGGTCCTGGGATGTGTGTAACGATAAAATCAATTCTAAGCATCTGTAGAAAATAAATACACTTCACATGTGAATGTTTTGTACCATGCTTACATAAAAAACATAACAGAAGGTTTGTTTTAAGGACACAATGCGAAGTGCAGAAATTATAAACATGAATGTGTTTATAAAAGGTCCATAACCTACATAAAGTTTTAACTTTCAGAGAATGGTTTTAAGATATCTCAGCAACTAAGAGGATTTACTGTTCTTGAAGAAGACCTAGATTCATTATCAGTATCCACATGGTTGCTTGAAAACACTCTACTTCCACGGAATCCAAATAATTAACCTGAAAATGTATGTGTGAATAAGTGTATAGGGAATTATTAACATTTGATATCTTGGAATATTCATGTAGTCAGAAATGCATATTTGCATTAAATAAAAAAGTAATGAAAAAAGAGGCCATGAATTTAAAAAGGAGTAAATAGGAATATTTGTGAAGAATTGGAGAGAAGAAAGGACGAAATGTCATAATTAAAATGCAATCTCACAAATACAAATTCAAAAAAGTAGTAGCTGCATCATCTCAATAACATCTGCAAATACCTTTGAGCAGACTGTATAACTATTTATTTATTTCCCAGAATTAGTTCGTATCTTAGAGCCTAGGCCATGAAAGGAAACATAATAAGGAAATTTTGCATTGAACCAGGCAGAAATCAAAATAAGTGCAACTCATAGACTGGAGCTGTTCTTTTTAAGATGAGCATACTCTCTACAAACATACACATATTGTCTCTCTGATCTCACCCATCAGAGGATGATGGCTTCTTAATGCATCACTGACCTGGCTGCAGCTGTTCCTAACCTTGGAAGATTTGCATAGACCCAGAGCATAGACCACTGATGTGAGGACTTCTCTATGGCCAGGCCATACCCTGTGCTAGAGTCAGCCTCACTCATGTCACACACAGGCATGAGTGCTCCTAGTCAGATCCTGGGGTTGATGCTGCTCTGGCTTACAGGTGAAGAGGACTGAATAAGATGCAATGTTATACATATGGCTGTTGATAGTGCTCCACGGTCTCCATAAACGTTGTCTTATATATGACATAATAAATTTTGTGTGAATTTGTTTTCAATTTCCAATATCAGGTGCAAGATGTGATATCAAGATGACTCAGTCTCCTGCTTCTCTATCTGCATCCCTGGGAGAAACTGTCACAATTACACGCCAGACAAGTAACGATATCAGCAGGTAATTATCATGGTATCAGCAGAAACCAGGAGAAATCTCCTAAGCTCCTGATCTATGGTGCAGATGTTTTGGAAGATGATGTTCCATCAAGTTCATTGGCAGTGGATCTGGCACACAGTTTTCTCTCAAAATCAGCAGCCCACATCCTGAAGATGCTGCAATGTATTACTGCCAACAGGGTTACAGTGATCCTCCCCCAGTGATTCAAGCCACGGCATAAACCACCCAGGGAAGAAGAAGAGAGAGCACAAGCTTCCACAATTCTCCTTCTGTGGTCCCCAGCTGCTGAAACTGTTCCCTGTTGCTAAGACATAAAGGTCATTGTTATGTTTTTGTACAGAGTTCAGGTGAACTTTTATATGTCCAAATTTTATTTCACATCCTCAGAGGAATCATCCTCACACAAGTTACACACAGACATGAGTGCTCCCACTCAGATAATGGAGTTGCTGCTGCTCTGGCAGTCAGCCACACTGAGAATAGATTATTCTTTGAATCTACAGTCCATTTTTTACTGAAAGAAAGGCTTCCTGATCACATGATTCTCAGCTGTGGGGTCAACTCTTATATGCATGGAAGGGATGAGGTTTTCCCACATTACCTGTTTGTTCATTTCTGTCCTTATTAGGAAGGCAAATGTCTCAACTGTTTTTCCATTGCTGTGACAGCAATGTATGTATGTATGACCGAGGTAATTCATAAAAGATAGTATTTAATCTTTGAATGTTTGTTTTAAGAGAATTCACCCATTTTCTACATGGTAGTAAATGTGGCACCGGGCAGGGAGACATGGTTTTGGGGCACAAGGATGTGGCTATACACCTAAATCTTCACCATATGAGCACAATTTTAGAGGCATTAAGAAGAACAGAAGTCTATATACCTAATTTTATAGGTATCAGCATCAGTTGGAATGCATATAGAAAAAAAATAAAAGCCACCTAAGTGAAGTAAGTGTTTTAATATAAGGAATTAGAGCATGAGCAGCATATACAGCCACCAAACTAAATAAGATGGATGAAGCAAAGAAGTGCAGGCTGACAGGAACTGGATGTAGATCTCTCCTGAGAGACACACCAAAATATGGCAAATACCTAGGGGAATGCCAGTAGCAAACCACTGAACTGACACCTGGACTCCCTTTCAAAGAATCGGAGAAAGGACTGAAAGAGCAGGAAGGGACTTGAGACTCCATATAAACAACAATGCCAACCAAGCAGAGCTTCCAGGAACTAAGCCACTACCCAAAGACTATACATGGACTGATACTGGGTTCCCACCTCATAGCTAGCAATTAATAGCCTAGTAAGGGCACCAGTTGAAGGGGAAGCCCTTGGACCTGCCAAAGCTGTACCCCTAGTGAATGGATTCTTGGGTGGAGGGCAGTAATGCGGGGCGGATGGGGAGGGAAACACCCGTATAAAAGAAGAAGGGGAAGAGTTAGGGGGATGTTGGCCTGGAAACCAGGAAAGGGAACAAAAAATCGAAATGTAAATAAGAAATACCCAAGTTAACAAAAATGGGGGGGAAAAAGCACAAAAAAGGTCCCATAGTTAATGTATTCAGGGTCTTAATGAGACTCATCAAGATACAAAGAACACATTCCTCAGCTGTATTCATATTGAGCCTTCTTCCCTCCTAGCACAATGTGAAATACCTGCCAAATTCTTAGATGGTGGTACCAAGGACAAAGGAATCTTTCTATCTCCCTATCTCCCTCTCTGCCCCACTCCCAGTGTGTGTGTGTGTGTGTGTGTGTGTGTGTGTGTGTGTGTGTGTGTAAAGTTATTTTTTTCTAGGGAACTATGAGAAGCATGCCCTGTTTCAATGCTCTCTTTAGGAAGAAAAAATTAGGATATGAAAGTTACCCTGATCTTCATGCTAAAGCATCACATTGACCTTTGAATTTACTCTAAGCAAAACAGTCTCAGCAGCCAGAGACACATGTAGAAGCAGTGGCAGTAGAGTGGGCTCTCACTTCTGCTTCCCTGGGTGGTTTATGTCATGGCCTGATTCACTGTGGGATGAGTACTATAATGCTGTGGACAGTAATAGCTTCCAATATCTTCAACCTGTAGTCTGCTGATCTTAAGAGAAAACTGTGTGCCAGATCTACTGCCTCTGAACCTTGATGGGACGCCATCTGCCAAGCTGGTTGCATCATAGATCAGGAGCTGAGATTTCCCTGGTTTCTGCTGATACCTTGATAACGAATTACCAATGCCCTGGCTTGCCTGGCATGTGATGTTGACAATTTCTTCCAGAGATCCAGACAGGGAGGCAGGAGACTGTGTCATATGGATGTCACATTTACCACCTGAGATTGAAAATTGAAAAAGAATTCCAATACAATTTATCTTGGTATTAGACAACATTTTTTTTTCAGAGCTGGGGACCGAACCCAGGGCCTTGCGCTTCCTAGGTAAGCGCTCTACCACTGAGCTAAATCCCCAGCCCCGGTATTAGACAACATTTATGGAGACCATCCATGGAGTACTTACCAAGTGTGGATCTATATATATTTTCAGTTGATTCAGTCTTCCTTACCTGTAAGCCAGAGTAGCAGCAACCCAAGGAGTTGAGTGAGCACGTTCATATTTCTGTGTAACATGTGTGAAGTTGACTCCAGCACGGGGTGAGACCTGACTATAAAGAAGTCAACTGAGCAGTGGGCTGGGCTCTGGGCATATGCAAATCAGCAAACTGTAGGAATTGTCATGGCACTTGTCAGGTCACTGACTCATTAGAGGCCTGTGGTCCTCTTAGGCTTTTGGTAAGAGAGCCAGTACAGGTTTGTTTGGGTTTATTTGTAAAGAATGTGCTCTTCTTTGGATAGCAGCAACAACAGCAGCAGAAGCAACAACAACAACGAATCACCAGTCTATGAGATGCATATTGTTTGATTTTTGTCATATTCATTATATGACTTTCTGTTTTATTTCTCATATCAGGGCCTGGAACCTACAGAAAATTTTAAACAGTATATAAAGGCTTATAGTGCAAATTCATATTTACCTGTGAAGGTTATTGAGGTGGTGTAGATTCAACTTTTTTTCTGGTTATATATGAGATTGAATTTTAATAATAAATTTTGCCTCTTTTATTTCTTCCCTCTAAAATCTCCCAAATATCCATTCTCCCTCTACTTGTAATTCATCACCTCTTTTTCCATTAACTGTTACTGCATAAATGAATGTACACACACACACACACACACACACACACACACACACACACACACACATATATATATATATATATATATATATATATATATATATATATATATATATCTTACAGTCCGTTATCTTACAGTCAATCAATTGGTTATGCTCTCCCCTGAGTGGAAGGCCTCTCCTGCTCCTATCTTTATCCAGTTGTGTATACTTATTTTTGTAGAACTGAGACCACATGGGGTTTATCCCATCCAGTATGGCAAGTTCAGTGGAGTCCTACTTTTTTCAGCTCACCTTTGAGCAGGTATTTAGGTGAGATTTTGCAGGAATATCTTCTGATATTCATAGGAGATACAATCTCAGAGCAAACTCCCCAATCTTTTGGTTCTTACAGTGTTTCAACTCTACTCTTCCAAAAAATTCCCAAGCCTTGTGTATGGAAAAGGTTGTAGATGTATCCACATGATTGATCTACACAACTCCCCATGGAACTCAGCAAGAATCATTTTAGTAACAATGATTCCCAGAAGAATAATACAATTTTACTGGAAGACATGGTTTGTGGAGAAGGGCAGGAGCTTTCATAACATTAATTTTTCAGGTAAACAATCTTATTTTACTCTATTTTTGACAGAGAAGCTACCCAAGAACTACTGACATTAAGACCAGAGAAATTCATGGGGGTCTCTCCTTCCATCTATGCCTATGAGCTCTTTGCCTAGATTAGGCTGGAATTATATCTAAGCCTTATATTTCTGTGAGACTTCACATTATTGTACCTGAGTTATTGCATATTAATACAATTTAATGTATCTAAAGAATATTAGTTTTCTATCAGTAAAATCATCCATGCCTTTGAATGTACAATTGTTCTACTTGCATATGCTATGGGCATCACGCCTTCTCCAGAAACTAAGAAGAGATGAATCTTAATTTAATTTAAGAACAAAGGAATTGAATCTCTTTGGTGAGAGAAGCATGTACAGAAGTGAAGATAGAAGCTAAGCACAGGGAGATACCATAATGGGTACAAAGTAGATACTATTTGGGAGTAAAGCTATGGTGACTTTAGTGTGAGTTTCCATGATCCTTTGAATGGAAAGAGTTTGCATGTATATGTAATCATTCTGTAGGATGTAAAAATCTTCCAGTGTGATGATACCCGTGAGGGGCCTGAAAATTATACTGGGGACAAATTAAAGTCAAGAAGAATTGTTAGAATATATTTTAAAAATAATTAACCTGATAGTTGATGAAAAGTGTGACTGAAGTATGTTTTATACTGCTTCCTAAAAGCAGTACATCCAAGAGTCTTCAGTAGAGACAAATTATGACCCATACCCTGATTCTACCCATTATTATACATCTATTCACACATGTATATTTTCATTAAACAATTACATCACACTCTCAAATATATGGAATCCATCAAATTGGTAACTTTATTTCACTGTTGGTAGAATGTCATTTGAAAAAGGTGAAGGAAAGAGATCATTTCCATAGACTAATACCATTAGCAATAATGAAGACAAAAAGCCCACCAAAAATGGAAAAAACACTGCTCAATAACCTTGCTTGTCTTTTCATATCCTTTAATGATCTGTTGAGGTCAGAGTGGAAGTCAAAGTCCATGACTGTGGTTCAGGGGGATTTTTTTCTGCCATATTTGCTGATGTGATTTCATCACATGGTCTTTATATTTTTAACTTTGAAAATTACTAGATGTCAACAAGCAACTTCTCTCCAGGTTCCCTGGGTTCATTAAAAAACAAAAGGATATACCTTCTTCTTAGTAACTCACGTTACTTTCCCCAAAATTGACCATAAAATTGGTCACAAAACAGGCCTAAACAGGTACAAGAAGTTGGAAATAATTTTGTGCATCCTATCGGATCACCACAGACAACAACAATAACAACAATAACAACAGAAATACCACATGTAATTGGAGTTCAACAAAACTCTATTCAATAATAACTTGGTCAAGGAAGAAATAAAGAAGAAATTAAAGACTTTTTAGAATTTAATGGAAACGAAGGAACAACAAACCCAAACTTATGGGGGAAAAAATGAAAGCAGAGCTAAGAGGGAAACTCATAGCTCTGAGTGTCTCCTAAAAGAACCAGGAGAGAGCATACATTAGCATCTTGATAGCACACATGAAAGCTCTGAAAACAAAAGAAGCAAATATATGCAAGGGGAGTAGAAGGCAGGAAATAATCAAACTCAAGGCTGAAATCAACCAAGTAGAAACAAAGCTAACTATACATAGAATCAACAAAACCTGGTTCTTTAAGAAAATGAACAAGAATGATAAACCATTAAGCAGATTAACCAGAGGGCACAGAATGTATACTCAAATTAAGAAGATAAGAAGTGAAAAAGGAGACATAACAACAGAATCTGAGACAATTCCAAAGGAAAAAAAATCATCAGACTTACTACAAAAGCCTATATTCAACAAAACTTAAAAATCAGAAGGAAGTGGACAATTCCCTCGAAAAATACCAGGTATCAAAGTTAAATCACGATCAGGTGAAACATCTAAACAGCCGTATAACTCCTAAAGAAATACATACAGTTAAAAAAATCTCAAAAAAAAATAGTAACAACAACAACAACAACAAGAGGAGCCCAGGAACAGATGGGTTTAGTGCTGAATTCTATCAGACCTTCCTAGAAGACCTCATAAGGATACTGTTCAAACTATTCCAGAAAAAAGAAAGAGACAGAGAACTACCTAATTTCTTCTATGAAGCCAGAATTACACTTATACGTGAACCACCCAAAGATCTAAAAAGGAAGAGAACGTCAGACCAATTTTCCTTATGAACATTGACCCAAAAATACTCAATAAATTTCTTCCAAATTGAATCCAAGTAAACATCAAAACGATCATCCATCACGATCAATTAGGCTTTATCCCATGGATGCAGGGATGGTTCAATATACAGAAATCTTTCAAGGTAATCCACTGTATGAAGAAATTCCAGGAAAAAAGAAACACATGATCATTTCATTAGATACTGAAAAAGCATTTGACAAAATTCAACACACCTTCATGATAACAGTCATGGAAAGATCTGGAATTCAAGGCCCTTAACTAAAAGCAACCAAGTACCTAACTTCAAACTAAATGGAGAAAAGCTTGAAGTAATCCCACTAAAATCAGGGACTAGACAAGGCTGCCCACTCTCTCCCTACTTATTCAATATAGTACTCAAAATACTAGCCAGAGCAATAAGAAAATGAAAGAAGGTAAATTGGTAGGGCAAGATATAAATGGGAAGTTTTGGCATAAAATTAAATGTAAAATTCTTTGATAAGTATAATATAGGGAGAATCTCTAAAACATTAATTAAAAAATAAGAAAGGATTCTCTGTTGACTCTCTCAGTTAGGCAGATTTAGCACACATACTCATTGTCTTCCTCCTGAAGCATTTCTGGTCCTGGGATGTTTGTAACAATAAATTCAAGTCTAAGCATCTCTAGAAAATAAATACACTTCGTATGATTGCTGTGCATGTGAATGTTTTGTACCATGCTTCCATAAAACACATCACAGAAGGTGAGTTTTAAGGACACAATGAGAAGTGCAGAAATTATAAACATGAATGTGCTTTTAAAAAGTCCATAACCTACATAAAGTTGTAATTTTCAGGGAATGGTTTTGAGATGTTTCAGCAACTAAGAGGATTTACTGTTCTTGAAGAGGAACTAGGTTCATTATCAATATTCACATGGTGGCTTGAAATCCCTCTAGTTCCACATTGTCCAAATAATTAACCTGAAAATGTACATGTGAGTACGTGTATATGGAATTATTAAATGTTGATATCTTGGAATATTCATGTAGTCAGAAATACATATTTGCATTAAATAAAAAAGTAATGAAAAATGAAGCATGAATTTAAAAGGGAGTAAATAGGAATATTTGTGAAGATTTTGAGGGAAGACATGAAAAAATGTCATAATTAAAATGGAATCTCACAAGAAAATTAGAAAAAGTAGTAGCTGCATCATCTATATAACATCTGCAAATACCTATGAGAGTACTATATAATTACTTATTTATTTCCCAGAATTAGTTCATATCTTAGAGCCTAGGAAACATAATAAGGACATAATAAGGAAATTCTACATTGAACTAGGCATAAATCAAAATAAGTGCGACTCACAGACTGGAGCTGTTCTTTTTAAGGAGAGCATACTCTCTACAAATATACCCATATTGTCTCTCTAATCTTACCATCATAGGATCATGGCCTCTTCATGGATCACAAACGTGGCTTCAGCTGTTCCTAGCCTTTGATGATTTGCACATACCCAGAGCACAGCCCACTGATGTGAGGACTTCTTTATTGCCAGATCATACCCTGTGCTGGAATCAGCCTCACACATTTCACACCCAGACATGAGTACTCCTAGTCAGATCCTGGGGTTGCTGCTGCTCTGGCTTACAGGTAACGAAGACAGAATAAAAAAGAATGTTATATATATGGCTGTTGTTAGTGCTCCATGGTCTCCATAAACGTCTTATATATGACAGAATAAATTGTGTGGGAATTTCATTTCAATTTCCAATATCAGGTGCAAGATGTGATATCATGATGACTCAGTCTCCTGCCTCCCTATCTGCATCTCTGGGAGAAACTGTCACAATTACATGAAATAAAGTCATGATATCAGCAGGTAATTATCACGGTATCAGCAGAAACCAGGGAAATCTCCTAAGCTCGTGATCTATGGTGCAGAAGATGTTTTGGAAGATGATGTCCCATCAACGTTCAGTGGCAGTGCATCTGGCACACAGTTTTCTCTCAAAATCAGCAGCCTACATCCCGATGATACTGCAATGTATTACTGCCAACAGGGTTACAGTGATCCTCCCACAGTGATTCAAGTCATGGCATAAACCACCCAGGGAAGAAGAAGAGAGAGCACGAGCTTCCACAATTCTCCTTCTGTGGTCTCCAGATGCTGCAACTGTTTCCTGTTGCTAAGACATAAAGGCCAATGTGATGTTTTTGTACAGAGTTCAGGTGAACTTTTATATGTCCAAATTTTATTTCCCACCCTAAGAGGAATCATCCTCACACAAGTTACACACAGACATGAGTGCTTCCACTCAGATAATGGAGTTGCTGCTGCTCTGGCCGTCAGCACACTGAGAACAGATTATTCTTTGAATCTCAAGTACATTTTTTACTGAAAGAAAGGCTTCCTGATCACATGATTCTCAGCTGTGGGGTCAACTCTCATATGCATGGAAGGGATGAGATTTTCCTCTATTACCTCTTTGTTCATTTCTGTCCTCATTAGGAAGGCAATGTCTCAACTGCTTTTCTATTGGTGGGACAGCATTGTTTTCATGGATAACCAAGGTAATTCATAAAATAAAATATTTAATCTTTGATTGATTGTTTTAAGAGAATTAACCCATTTTCTACATGGTTGTAAATGGGGCAGCAGACAGGGCTATGTGGTTTTGGGGGCACAAGGAGGTGCCTATACTTCTTTTTTTTTTTTTATGGTTGAATCCATTCTACAGAATGAGAGTTGTGTTTACTCCGACGGTTCAAGGAGGGCAAGTCTAAGGCAAACTCTGGATATTGGTAATTGGCTACAGTTTTTCAGCAAGGGAAATGTGATATCTTGTTCAGCTTCTATCTTCTTAGATCATTAGTTGTTTGTGACCCGGCTTTTCAGCCTGGTCATCTTTTTGGAATTGACAAGTTTCTGTATCTATCCTTTAATATTTCAGAAAAGTTCTGGGACTCCGAGTCTTCTTAAAATGCACATTTGATTGAGTTTTCTGTTTAAGCATTTAGCACAGTCCTTGGCAAATAGAAGTACTTCTGTTCCACTGGAGTCCTCATCAGTCATAGTTTATAGCTTTAACTATCCCTGACCCTATTTGCATAGCTCCTTGCAAAGTTCCATACTGCAGCTTCTTCTTTTTTTTTTTTTTTTTTTTTATTAACTTGAGTATTTCTTATCTACATTTCGAGTGTTATTCCCTTTCCCGGTTTCCGGGCAAACATCCCCCTCCCCCCTCCCCTTCCTTATGGGTGTTCCCCTCCCAACCCTCCCCCCATTGCCGCCCTCCCCCCATAGACTAGTTCACTGGGGGTTCAGTCTTAGCAGGACCCAGGGCTTCCCCTTCCACTGGTGCTCTTACTAGGATATTCATTGCTACCTATGGGGTCAGAGTCCAGGGTCAGTCCATGTATAGTCTTTAGGTAGTGGTTTAGTCCCTGGAAGCTCTGGTTGCTTGGCATTGTTGTACTTTTGGGGTCTCGAGCCCCTTCAAGCTCTTCCAGTACTTTCTCTGATTCCTTCAATAGGGGACCTATTCTCAGTTCAGTGGTTTGCTGCTGGCATTCGCCTCTGTATTTGCTGTATTCTGGCTGTGTCTCTCAGGAGCGATCTACATCCGGCTCCTGTCGGTCTGCACTTCTTTGCTTCATCCATCTTGTCTAATTGGGTGGCTGTATATGTATGGGCCAAATGTGGGACAGGCTCTGAATGGGTGTTCCTTCAGTCTCTGTTTTAATCTTTGCCTCTCCCTTCCCTGCCAAGGGTATTCTTTTTCCTCATTTAAAGAAGGAGTGAAGCATTCACATTTTGATCATCCGTCTTGAGTTTCGTTTGTTCTAGGGATCTAGGGTAATTCAAGCATTTGGGCTAATAGCCACTTATCAATGAGTGCATACCATGTATGTCTTTCTGTGATTGGGTTAGCTCACTCAGGATGATATTTTCCAATTCCAACCATTTGCCTACGAATTTCATATACTCGTTGTTTTTGATAGCTGAGTAATATTCCATTGTGTAGATGTACCACATTTTCTGTATCCATTCCTCTGTTGAAGGGCATCTGGGTTCTTTCTATTTTCTAGCTATTATAAATAAGGCTGCGATGAACATAGTGGAGCACGTGTCTCTTTTATATGTTGAGGCATCTTTTGGGTATATGCCCAAGAGAGGTATAGCTGGATCCTCAGGCAGTTCAATGTCCAATTTTCTGAGGAACCTCCAGACTGATTTCCAGAATGGTTTTACCAGTCTGCAATCCCACCAACAATGGAGGAGTGTTCCTCTTTCTCCACATCCTCGCCAGCATCTGCTGTCACCTGAGTTTTTGATCTTAGCCAATCGCACTGGTGTGAGGTGAAATCTCAGGGTTGTTTTGATTTGCATTTCCCTTATGACTAAAGATGTTGAACATTTCTTTAGGTGTTTCTCAGCCATTCGGCATTCCTCAGCTGTGAATTCTTTGTTTAGCTCTGAACCCCATTTTTTAATAGGGTTATTTGTTTCCCTGCGGTCTAACTTCTTGAGTTCTTTGTATATTTTGGAAATAAGGCCTCTATCTGTTGTAGGATTGGTAAAGATCTTTTCCCAATCTGTTGGTTGCCGTTTTGTCCTAACCACAGTGTCCTTTGCCTTACAGAAGCTTTGCAGTTTTATGAGATCCCATTTGTCGATTCTTGATCTTAGAGCATAAGCCATTGGTGTTTTGTTCAAGAAATTTTTTCCAGTGCCCATGTGTTCCAGATGCTTCCCTAGTTTTTCTTCTATTAGTTTGAGTGTGTCTGGTTTGATGTGGAGGTCCTTGATCCACTTGGACTTAAGCTTTGTACAGGGTGATAAGCATGGATCGATCTGCATTCTTCTACATGATGACCTCCAGTTGAACCAGCACCATTTGCTGAAAATGCTATCTTTTTTCCATTGGATGGTTTTGGCTCCTTTGTCAAAAATCAAGTGACCATAGGTGTGTGGGTTCATTTCTGGGTCTTCAATTCTATTCCATTGGTCTATCTGTCTGTCTCTGTACCAATACCATGCAGTTTTTATCACTATTGCTGTTTAATACTGCTTGAGTTCAGGGATAGTGATTCCCCCTGAAGTCCTTTTATTGTTGAGGATAGCTTTAGCTATCCTGGGTTTTTTGTTATTCCAGATGAATTTGCAAATTGTTCTGTCTAACTCTTTGAAGAATTGGATTGGTATTTTGATGGGGATTGCATTGAATCTGTAGATTGCTTTTGGTAAAATGGCCATTTTTACTATATTAATCCTGCCAATCCATGAGCATGGGAGATCTTTCCATCTTCTGAGGTCTTCTTCAATTTCTTTCCTCAGTGTCTTGAAGTTCTTATTGTACAGATCTTTTACTTGCTTGGTTAAAGTCACACCGAGGTACTTTATATTATTTGGGTCTATTATGAAGGGTGTCGTTTCCCTAATTTCTTTCTCGGCTTGTTTCTCTTTTGTATAGAGGAAGGCTACTGATTTATTTGAGTTAATTTTATACCCAGCCACTTTGCTGAAGTTGTTTATCAGCTTTAGTAGTTCTCTGGTGGAACTTTTGGGATCACTTAAATATACTATCATGTCATCTGCAAATAGTGATATTTTGACCTCTTCTTTTCCGATCTGTATCCATTTGATCTCCTTTTGTTGTCTGATTGCTCTGGCTAGAACTTCAAGAACTATATTGAATAAGTAGGGAGAGAGTGGGCAGCCTTGTCTAGTCCCTGATTTTAGTGGGATTGCTTCAAGTTTCTCTCCATTTAGTTTAATGTTAGCAACTGGTTTGCTGTATATGGCTTTTACTATGTTTAGGTATGTGCCTCGAATTCCTATTCTTTCCAGGACTTTTATCATGAAGGGGTGTTGAATTTTGTGAAATGCTTTCTCAGCATCTAATGAAATGATCATGTGCTTCTGTTCTTTTAGTTTGTTTATATAATGGATCACGTTGATGGTTTTCTGTATATTAAACCATCCCTGCATGCCTGGGATGAAGCCTACTTGATCATGGTGGATGATTGTTTTGATGTGCTCTTGAATTCGGTTTGCCAGAATTTTATTGAGTATTTTTGCGTCGATATTCATGAGGGAATTTGGTCTGAAGTTCTCTTTCTTTGTTGTGTCTTTGTGTGGTTTAGGTATAAGAGTAATTGTGGCTTCGTAGAAGGAATTCGGTAGGGCTCCATCTGTTTCAATTTTGTGGAATAATTTGGAAAATATTGGTATGAGGTCTTCTATGAAGGTTTGATAGAATTCTGCACTAAACCCGTCTGGACCTGGGCTCTTTTTGGTTGGAAGACCTTTAATGACTGCTTCTATTTCCTTAGGAGTTATGGGGTTGTTTAACTGGTTTATCTGTTCCTGATTTAACTTCGATACCTGGTATCTGTCTAGGAAATTGTCCATTTCCTGAAGATTTTCAAATTTTGTTGAATATAGGTTTTTATAGTAAGATCTGATGATTTTTTGAATTTCCTCTGAATGTGTAGTTATGTCTCCCTTTTCATTTCTGATTTTGTTAATTTGGATGCACTCTCTGTGTCCTCTCGTTAGTCTGGCTAAGGGTTTATCTATCTTGTTGATTTTCTCAAAGAACCAACTTTTGGTTCTGTTGATTCTTTCTATGGTCCTTTTTGTTTCTACTTGGTTGATTTCAGCTCTGAGTTTGATTATTTCCTGCCTTCTACTCCTCCTGGGTGTATTTGCTTCTTTTTGTTCTAGAGCTTTTAGGTGTGCTGTCAAGCTGCTGACATATGCTCTTTCCTGTTTCTTTCTGCAGGCACTCAGCGCTATGAGTTTTCCTCTTAGCACAGCTTTCATTGTGTCCCATAAGTTTGAGTATGTTGTATCTTCATTTTCATTAAATTCTAAAAAGTTTTTAATTTCTTTCTTTATTTCTTCCTTGACCAGGTTATCATTGAGTAGAGCATTGTTCAATTTCCACGTATATGTGGGCATTCTTCCCTTATTGTTATTGAAGACCAGTTTTAGGCCGTGGTGGTCCGATAGCACGCATGGGATTATTTCTATCTTTCTGTACCTGTTGAGGCCCGTTTTTTGACCAATTATATGGTCAATTTTGGAGAAAGTACCATGAGGAGCTGAGAAGAAGGTATATCCTTTTGCTTTAGGATAGAATGTTCTATAAATATCCGTTAAGTCCATTTGGCTCATGACTTCTCTTAGTCTGTCGACATCACTGTTTAATTTCTGTTTCCATGATCTGTCCATTGATGAGAGTGGGGTGTTGAAATCTCCCACTATTATTGTGTGAGGTGCAATGTGTGTTTTGAGCTTTAGTAAGGTTTCTTTTACGTATGTAGGTGCCCTTGTATTTGGGGCATAGATGTTTAGGATTGAGAGTTCATCTTGGTTGATTTTTCCTTTGATGAATATGAAGTGTCCTTCATTATCTTTTTTGATGACTTTTAGTTGGAAATTGATTTTATTTGATATTAGAATGGCTACTGCAGCTTGCTTCTTCTGACCATTTGCTTGGAAAGTTGTTTTCCAGCCTTTCACTCTGAGGTAGTGTCTGTCTTTTTCTCTGAGGTGTGTTTCCTGTAGGCAGCAGAATGCAGGGTCCTCGTTGCGTATCCAGTTTGTTAATCTATGTCTTTTTATTGGGGAGTTGAGGCCATTGATATTGAGAGATATTAAGGAATAGTGATTATTGTTTCCCTTTATATTCATATTTGGATGTGAGGTTATGTTTGTGTGCTTTCATTCTCTTTGTTTTGTTGCCAAGACGATTAGTTTCTTGCTTCTTCTAGGGTATAGCTTGCCTCCTTATGTTGGGCTTTACCATTTATTATCTTTTGTAGTGCTGGATTTGTAGAAAGATATTGTGTAAATTTGGTTTTGTCATGGAATAACTTGGTTTCTCCATCAATGTTAATTGAGAGTTTTGCTGGATACAGTAACCTGGGCTGGCATTTGTGTTCTCTTAGGGTCTGTATGACATCAGTCCAGGATCTTCTGGCCTTCATAGTTTCTGGCGAGAAGTCTGGTGTGATTCTGATAGGTCTCCCTTTATATTTTACTTGACCTTTTTCCCTTACTGCTTTTAATATTCTTTCTTTATTTTGTGCGTTTGGTGTTTTGACAATTATGTGACAGCAGGTGTTTCTTTTCTGGTCCAATCTATTTGGAGTTCTGTAGGCTTCTTGTATGTCTATGGGTATCTCTTTTTTTAAGTTAGGGAAGTTTTCTTCTATGATTTTGTTGAAGATATTTACTGGTCCTTTGAGCTGGGAGTCTTCACTCTCTTCTATACCTATTATCCTTAGGTTTGATCTTCTCATTGAGTCCTGGATTTCCTGTATGTTTTGGACCAGTAGCTTTTTCCGCTTTACATTATCTTTGACAGTTGAGTCAATGATTTCTATGGAATCTTCTGCTCCTGAGATTCTCTCTTCCATCTCTTGTATTCTGTTGGTGAAGCTTGTATCTACAGCTCCTTGTCTCTTCTTTTGGTTTTCTATATCCAGGGTTGTTTCTATGTGTTCTTTCTTGATTGCTTCTATTTCCATTTTTAATTCCTTCAACTGTTTGATTGTGTTGTCCTGGAATTCTTTCAGGGATTTTTGCGATTCCTCTCTGTAGGCTTCTACTTGTTTATTAATGTTTTCCTGTGTTTCCCTAAGTGTGTTCATGTCTTTCTTGAAGTCCTCCAGCATCATGATCAAATATGATTTTGAAACTAGATCTTGCTTTTCTGGTGTGTTTGGATATTCCATGTTTGTTTTGGTGGGAGAATTGGGCTCCGATGATGGCATGTAGTCTTGGTTTCTGTTGCTTGGGTTCCTGCGCTTGCCTCTCGCCATCAGATTATCTCTAGTGTTACTTTGTTCTGCTATTTCTGACAGTGGCTAGACTGTCCTATAAGCCTGTGTGTCAGGAGTGCTGTAGACCTGTTTTCCTCTCTTTCAGTCAGTTATGGGGACAGTGTGTTCTGCTTTCGGGCGTGTAGTTTTTCCTCTCTACAGGTCTTCAGCTGTTCCTGTGGGCCTGTGTCTTGAGTTCACCAGGCAGCTTTCTTGCAGCAGAAAATTTGGTCTTACCTGTGGTCCCGAGGCTCAGGTTCGCTCGTGGGGTGCTGCCCAGGGGCTCTCTGCAGCGGCAGCAACCAGGAAGACCTGTGCCGCCCCTTCCGGGACTTTCAGTGCACCAGGGTTCCAGATGGTCTTTGGCTTTTTCCTCTGGCGTCCGAGATGTGTGTGCAGGGAGCAGTCTCTTCTGGTTTCCCAGGCTTGTCTGCCTCTCTGAAGGTTTAGCTCTCCCTCCCACGGGATTTGGGTGCAGAGAAATGTTTATCCGGTCTGTTTCCTTCATGGTCCGGCGGTGTCTCAGGCAGGTGTCCTGCCGCTCCTGGGCCCTCCCCCACGGGAGCCCAGAGGCCTTATACAGTTTCCTCTTGTGCCAGGGATGTGGGCAGGGGTGAGCAGTGTTGGTGGTCTCTTCCGCTCTGCAGCCTCAGGAGTGCCCACCTGACCAGGCGGTTGGGTCTCTCTCTCACCGGGTCTGGGAGCAGAGAGTTGCTGCGGGCCGGGATCCGCGGGTGTGGGACTTCCGGTAAACACAGAACGTGCCTGGTCCTAGAGAAATTCTGCTTCCGTGTGTCCCAAGCTCACCAGGCAGCTTTCTTGCAGCAGAAAATTTGGTCTTACCTGTGGTCCCGAGGCTCAGGTTCGCTCGTGGGGTGCTGCCCAGTGGCTCTCTGCAGCGGCAGCAACCAGGAAGCTACTTCTTCTTTTTTTTTTTTTTTATTAACTTGAGTACTTCTTATTTACATTTTGACTGTTATTCCCTTTCCCGTTTTATGGGCCAACATTCCCCTAACCCCTTCCCCTCCCCTTTTTATGGGTGTTCCCCTCCCCATCCTCTCCCCCATTGCCACAATCACGTTCACTGGGGGTTCAGTCTTAGCAGGACCCAGGGCTTCCCCTTACACTGGTGATCTTGCTAGGATATTCAATGCTACCTACGAGGTCAGAGTCCAGGGTCAGTCCATGTATAGTCTTTAGGTAGTGGCTTAGTCCCTGGAAGCCTCTGGTTGCTTGACATTGTTGTTCATATGGGGGTCTCGAGCCCCTTCAAGCTCCTCCAGTTCTTTCTCTGATTCCTTCAACAGGGATCCTGTTGAACTTCACCATATAAGCACAATTTCAGAGGCATTAATAAGAACCGAAGTCTATATTCCTGATTTTATTGTCATCAGAATCAGTTGAAATGCATATAGTAAAAGAAAAAAACCACCTAAATGAAGTAATCGTTTTAATATAGTGAATTAGAACATGATTAATAGCCATTAACTTGTTTGGGTGCTCTTTTGACACTAAAGTAGGTAGGAAATAGTATTCTCAGCTTCTCCCTTGCAATACAGAGTTCTCTGCCCAGAATATCTGTGTGATCTGTCCATGCTGTGCTCATAAATGTTCCGAAGGTTAAACTCTCATTATATCTTCACAACAGAAAAGTATAGTGTAGTTACTATTACTGTCTTTCAAAGAACTACAGACACTGGGTGGACTTATAATATGTGTATGTGTTCTTTGAAATATTATCAGTAAGTGTAGCATAATAGTAAAAACAAAAAATAAAACAGCCTTAATTAAATCATATAAGAAACAAAAACTCCATGAAATATTTTTGGATTGCAAATAAACAGAATAACTAAGGATAACCAAATACAGATATAACTCTAATATTATTCATTATTACCTCAAAATAATTTTCTCAATTTAGTCAATATGCCACTAATCTAATTCAGAGGTACATACACAGAATATGGTCAGTCCTGAGGCATAAACAAAGTAGTCAACATGGAATAAACAGAGTAGTTAAGGAACAAACAAAGAACAAAGGCCCAAAGGTTACTGTTTTCAGAATCTTAAGGAGACTCATCAAGATACAAAGAACACATTCCTCAGCTGTACTCATATTGAGACTTCTTCTCTCCTATACCAAAGTCAAATACCTGTCAAATTCTTAGATGGTGGTACCATGGAATCTTTCTATCTCTCTCCCTCTCTTCCTTTCTGCCACATCTCTATGTGTGTGTGTGTGTGTGTGTGTTTGTGTGTGTGTGTCTGTGTGTGTGTGTGTGTGTGTGTGTGTGTAAAATTATTTTTTTCTTGGGAATTATGAGAAGCATGCCCTGTTTTAATGCTCTTTTTTGGAAGAAAAAAATAGGATATGAAAGTTACTCTGATCCTCATGCAAAAGCATCACATTGACCTTTGAATTTAGCCCAAGCGAAACAGTCTCAGCATCCAGAGACACCAGAAGAAGCAGTGGCAGTAGAGTGGGCTCTCACTTCTGCTTCCCTGGGCCGTTTATGTCATGGCCTGAATCACTATGGGAGGAGCACTAGAAGCCTGTTGACAGTAATAGATTCCAATATCTTCAACCTGTAGTCTGCTGATCTTAAGGGAATACTGTGTGCCAGATCTACTGCCGCTGAAACTTGATGGGACCCCATCTGCCAAGCTGGTTGCACCATAGATCAGGAACTGCGGAGATTTCCCCGGGTTCTGCTGATACCATGCTAACCAATTACCAATGTTCTGGCTTGCCTGCATTTGATGGTGACAATTTCTTCCAGAGATGCAGACAGGGAGGCAGGAGACTGTGTCATCTGGATGTCACATTTGCCACCTGAGATTGAAAATTGAAAAGGAATTCCAATACAATTTATCTTGTTAGAGACAACATTTATGGACACCATGCATGGAGCACTTACCACACTGATCTGTATAAATTTTCAGTTTATTCAGTCTTCCTTACCTGTAAGCCAGAGTAGCAGCAACCTAAGGAGTTGAGTGGGCAAGTTCATGTTTCTGTGTAACATGTGTGAATTTCTGATGTTTCTAAAAACCATCTATTCATGTAATCTAGATAGTTATCCATTCACTACTCTTACCTATTTCTAAAAATTATCTTGACAATAACCTACGAGTAAACTCAAAGCCATGAATTTATTATCTGGCCCTTAACTCATACTGCTTAATCATTTAGAAGCAGTTTATGGGCTGGAGAGATGGCTCAGCGGTTAAGAGCACCCGACTGCTCTTCCAGAGGTCATGAGTTCAAATCCCAGCAACCACATGGTGGCTCACAACCATCTGTAAAGAGATCCGATGCCCTCTTCTGGTGTATATGAAGACAGCTACAGTGTACTTATATATAATAAATAAATAAATCTTTAAAAAAAAAAGAAGCAGTTTATATAACCAGTTATAGGACTGGGTCTAAGTCATATATATTTAAATTATTTGTATAGTCATAATGTCATATAGAGTAACAATATCAATCACAATTTTATATCAATAAGAAGTTGGTATCAATGAAATAGTTAAATTTGTATTAAATAAATTCTGTACCAAATTAAGAGATTATATCTTCTATTTAGTAATGAATAAGAGGATTTCTACAAAAGGTAATTATGACTAAACAGTCATTTCTAGATTAGTTATCTCTGTTAATATATGACAATTTCTAAATTCCCCAGAATAACAAACTCAGAACAACCACCCCCAGAACCCCAAGTCGAGGACACTGGGTCGACAACATTTCACAACTTCTTCAGGCTCTGTATGAACATTTAGATATATTGCGGGGTGTGTGGGGGTAGGAAAAATGAGGAACCTGGTCAGGCCTTAAGAAGTCCACACCACCGATCACTGTAGTCTCTGTGTTTGTCCTGACTGGATCTGGCCGAAAGTCTTTAAGGTCTGGAGCTCCAGCAGGTCAGTTCAGCATGTCTGATGATGAGACTAACAAAGCTATACATTCTGTAATATATAAATCTCAAAACAAAATTTTAGTATCATCAAGATATCTGTATGGATTGTATCAGTTCGTGTAGTGTATACAGACTGGTTAAGATGCAATTTTTTTTGTTGTTTTATTCCTTTGAATCTATTTATTCCAGGGGTATCCCTCTATAAAATATAATCCGTATAGCTCAGGAAGATATCCAGATCCTAATCACCTATCCTTTTCTTTTTATTTTGTATTTCAAAAACTAAGTTTATATTTAGTTACTGTGGTTAAGTGACATTTAACAAAGTAGTTTTTCTTGTGGTGCTAAGGATTTCATCCAGGGTACATTATCTAAAAACACAAAGAAAAAACCTTTCCCCCAAGTCAGCATATCCTTTAGTTGGCAATCAGAAAAGCTTGTATCTTTTATTCTCTCCCATATAAATAATATTTTCATAAAACTCAAAATCACACCCATTTTGAAAATGAAACAATATAAAAGCAAATGAAGTATAAACTAAAATATTATATGATCCTATTCTTAGGCTTGTCCAATCTATCATGCCACAAAATCAACCCAGAATTCCCATTGAACCCACATTACAGAATATGAACTTTCTGTAGACACTAATATACCATCTTTAAAGTAAACTTCTACTCACACCTGCCTATAGGAAGTAGGCAGTTTCTTTACCTATTATGTTCTCTGCTTGGAACCATTGCATTTTTCTCTGTACGAGTTGAGAACTGTGGATAGAATTTCCACATAACTCAATCAAAATCTGTATTCTTTCCTACTAACTATAACAGTTAAGATATATATATATATATATATATATATACATAGTTAGTATATATATATAAATGTTTATTTATATATGTAAATAAATATATATTTAAATATATAATTAACAGTTTAATCACACTTCTATTAATAGTTGTTAGTAAGAAGTAGACAGCTTGTCAAATCATGCTAGAAACCCAAAATTCCTGTGAAGCCCACATTAGAGAGAATGTGTATGACTTATTGGAGCATTATATCTTTATACCATCTGTTAAGCTCTCCACCTGGATGCTCAGACCTCTACTCACTTCATTAGCAACTTATATAATCTACATCTGTTATGCACTCTGCCTGGTACTGCAGACTTCTATATTTTTATCTTAGTTCAGAACTGTGAGTGAAATGTCCCATGTGATTTGGACAAATGCTTTATAAAACTCTATTCTAAAGGCAAAAAAAAGCAGTCTTTGAATTAAGCCACACTCTCTACAACCTGACCCAGTGCACATTGTTTCTTTTCACATCAGGGGACCTAGTGTCTGGGAGCAGATATTCTCTCTCCCTGTGTTCCTTTGTTTCAAGGTTCCTGTGATTGAGTCCATGTAATCTTAAAGTTTTAGTGGATTCTTGCCTAAAACGTTGGTTCGACACCTGTAGTAGTAACTAATATGAATATAGATGTGGGGCACATGCACCAGGTCACACTAGCTCCTGCTTCTGTCTCCAGCAGCCTCTCCTCCTCTATGACTAGCTCTACATTGGCACCAGCTACTCTCTGGGCCCTGTGGCAGCTACTTTCTTGCAACTCTGTGCTGTAAACTCTGTTCACAATCCCAGCATCTGCCCCCTGTTGTTATCTCCACAATTCCCAATATCCCTGCGAAATCAAAACTCTGGAAGCTGGTAATTTATTAATCAGATTTATATCAGTAAATTCTTACTCCAAAAAATCATCCAGACAATAAATTTAGAGTCAAGTAATATTGATATAAACTACCCACCTAGATAAGACAAATTGTCCTATAAAATCCATCCGTTATAAAATATTCATAACTACCTGTGATACTTTGAGGCCACACACATCCAGGTCATTCTTCTCTGCCTCCATCTTGGTTCTTCTTCCTCTCCTCCTCCTCCTCTCTCTCCTCTCTCCAAAACTTAGTTTTTCACTGCCCAATCACAGGCCTTGCTTTATCTTGTGTCTTCCATCACCTGCATATAGACATCAATCTGCAATTACGAACTTCTTTCCTCCTTTGACCAAAAAACAAAACAAAACAAAAAAAACCTAGAATACACCCACAAGCATTGCAGTACTTAGGTAGTTTTGGCAAGGTTGAAGTCTGAGCTCTTGAGAGTGGTGTCAGAAATTCAATATCATCTTCTATTACACGTTTGAGAACAGTCAGAGCTGTGTGACACCCACAAGTTTTCAGGAAAAAAGCTACCCTGTGTCTTTAAACCAGTTAGGAAATATCGATACAATGTATTAGACATAATTGTAAGTGTTAATGATGAAAATTCATGAAGTTCCATAATAAATTAGGTTTTTGAAATAACCTAAAATTTATTATTTAATAATGAAGTTTTCTAAGAGTTAGTTATATTAGTTTTATTTTTGGCTAGTACTTTTTCGAGTCTACATGGTTTTATTTGAACAAACTCAAATGCAGATTGAAAGTTTCCATAAGGAATAAGCAATAAGAGCTCAAATAGATTAACTTTTGAATCTATGTTTAATATATTACCATCTTTGTTTCTTAACTGACTTCAAAAATTACTTTTTTCTGATCAAATCCAGGGGTCATGTAGAACTGTATGACCTTAAACTTGTATTAGAGGATGACACTGAAGTTCTAGAGTTACTGCTTCCTACTTTCAAGAACTGGAATTACAGGAGTCATCACCAGGCCCTGTTCCCACAATGCTCTTAAATATTTTTTAATACTAGGAAGAAAGTCTATCAATTAAGCTAAATCCAAGCATAATATTTTCTTCTTCCTTAGTAGCAAGAATTAGACTGCATATATATAGATGTGTATGTGTGTGTATGTGTGTGTGAGTGTGTGTGTGTGTGTTTTGAATGTATTTATGTTTGATAGCCTGCACATTATTCTTTTTAATGGTTTTGTTGTATATTCCCAGGAAGAAACAGGCTTAGATTCACTTCATTATTTTTCCTGAGCACATTAAAATTACAATTTACCGTTGTTCAGCTTTTTCCTGGGCCCAACAAGAACAAAGACTCTTACTATGTCTTCATTTTTGCAATCTCTCCAGCAGAGGGAGGACATAATACAGGTCTATCAAACAAAGATCACCAGACTGTGGGCTGGTATCTAGTATCAATCACTGTAACACTAGGAGCAAGAGAAGTTTCTAGTTAGTTTCCTGTTCACTTGTTATCCAGCATTTTCTCCTTGTCTTTACTTACTTCTGTGAGAATGGTCTGGGCAAAATTCATACCTACATTTAGTCATGGGAGAATGGAAATCCTAGCAATTCTTTGTGTTGTAAATGTAAAAACACCTGTCTTAGAACAATGGCCCTGAATAATTACCTTCCTTGGCAGAAGGGTAAGTGTAACACCTCTTTCATTTTCCATTCATCCATCATAATCCACTACAGTGTTGCTGAAGGAGCTGGATTGTTTATCATTATAACCTGGAGTGAAGTTGCTTATTGATATCTAGTAATTTTCAAAGTTAAAAATGTAAAGGCCATGGGATGAAATCACATCAGCAAACATGTCAGAAAAATGTTCTCCTGAACAACAGACATGGAGTTAGACTTCCACTCTGATCTCAACAGATCATTAAAGGATGTGAAAAGACAGGCAAGGTTATTGAGAAGTCCTTTTTTCCACTTTTGGTGGGTTTTTTGTCTTGATTATTGCTAATGGTATTAATCTATTGAAATGATCTTTTTCCCTCTACTTTTTCAAATTATTTACTACCACCAGTGATATAAGTTACAATTTTGTTGGATTCCATATATTTGAGAGTGTGATGTAATTGCTTAATGAAAACATACATGTGTGAATAGATGCATAATAATCGGTAGAATCAGGGTATGGGTCATAATTTGTCTCTACAGAAGACTCTTGGATGAACCACTTTTAGCAAGCAGTATACAACACACTATCATCGCACTTTTCATCAATTTTCAGGTCACTGATTTTTAAAATATATTCCAACAATTCTTCTTGAAACAAGTTTTTTCCCAAGTATCATTTTCAGGCCCCTCATGTGTTTCATCATCCTAGAAGATTTTTACATCCTACAGAATGATTACCTATACTTGCAAACTCTTTCCATTCATTGGATCATGGAAACTCACACTAAATCCACCATAGCTTTACTCCCAATTAGGATCTACTTGGTACCCATTATGGTATCTCCCTGTGTTTAGCTTCTATCTTCACTTCTGTACATGCTTCTCTCACCAAAGAGATTGAATTCCTTTGTTCTGAAATTAAATTAAGATTTATCTCTTCGTAGTTTCTGGAGAAGGTATGATGCCCATAGCCTATGCAAGTAGAACAATTGTACATTCAAAGACATGGATGATATTACTGATATAAAAGTAATATTCCTTAAAGACAATAAATTGTATCAATATGCAATACCTCAGGCACAATTGCATGAAGCCTCACAGAAATATTGGGCTTAGATATAATTCCAGCCTAATCTATGTAAAGAGCTCTTATGCATAGATGGAAGGAGAGACACCCATGAATTTCTCTGGTCTTGATGTCAGTAGTTCTAGGGTAGCTTCTCTGTCAAAAATAGTGTAAAATAAGATTGTTTACCTGAATAAATTAATGTTATGAAAGTTCCTGCCCTTCTCCACAAACTATGTCTTATTCTATTATTATTCTCGGAATCATTGTTATCAAAATGATCCTTGCTGACTTCCATGAGGAGTTGTGTAGCTCAATCATGTGGATACATCTGCAACCTTTTCCATACACAAGGCTTGGGAACAATTTGTAAAATGGAATTGAAACACTATAAGAACCAAAAGATTAGAGAGTTTGCTCTGAGATTGTATCTCCTATGAATATCAGAAGATATACCTGCAAATTCTCACCTAAATAACTGCACAAAGGTGAGGTGAAAAAATTAGGACACCATTGAATTTGCCATACTGGATGGAATAAACTCCATATGATCTCAGTTCTACACAAAGAAGTATACACAATTGAATAAAGTTAGGAGCAGGAGAGGTCTTCCTCTCCAGGGGAGAGCAAAACCAATTGATTGACTGTATGATAATGATCAATCCTGAAAAAATATATATACATATATATATATGTGTGTGTGTGTGTATTTGTATTTATGTAAATGTATATATTAATATGTATAAATATATATATATATCTGTGTGTGTAACATTATACTAACTCAATTGTTTATAGATAAGAATATATGTGTGTGTTTGTCTCTTTCCGTGTGTGTTTGTTTGTGTGTATGTGTGTGTGTGTGTAAGTACATGTACTTATGCAATAAAAATTAATGGAAAAGATGTGATGAGTTACAAGTACTGGAAGAAGGGATACTTTGGAGATTTTACAGGGAGGAAATATGAGATAAAATGTATTATTAAATTTCAATCTCACATATAAGCAGGAAAAAAATGATGAAGCTACATCAACTCAATAACCTTCACAGGTAAATATGAATTTGCCCTATAAGCATTTATATACTGTTTAAACTGTACTGTAGGTTCCAGACCATGCTATAAGAGAAATAAAACAGAAATTCCTATAATGAATATGACAAAATCAAAACAATAAGCATCTCATAGCCTGGTGATTCGTTGTTGTTGTTGCTGCTGCTGCTGCTATCCAAAGAGGAGCCCATTCTCTACAAATAAACCCAAATAAACCTGTACTGGCTCTCTGATCTAAAACATAAGAGGACCACAGACCTCTAATGAGTCACTGACCTGACCAGTGCCATGGCCATTCCTACAGTTTGCTGATTTGCATGTGCCCAGAGGCCAGTCCACTGCTCAGTTGACTTCTTTATAGTCAGGTGTCACCCCGTGCTGGAGTCAGCTTCACACATGGCTGTGATTGGGTGGTGAAAAAGTAAGGTGGGCACACAATTTTGGAGAAAGGAGACAGGAGGGGAAGAAGAGAAGAACCAAGATGGAGGTAGAGAAGGGCGACCCAGATCTGTGTGGCCTTAAAGTACACAGTAGTTATGAATATTTCATAAGGGAGGGATTTTATAGGGCAATTTGTCTTATCTACATGGGCAGTTTATATCAATCTTATTTGGCTCTGAGTTTATTGTGTGGACATTTTATGGAGTGAGAATTTATTGATATAAATCTTATTGATAAATTAAAAGCTTATTGAGTTATGATTTTAATGGGTTACTGAGAGTTGTGACAAGAACCACAGGGGGCAGAAGCTGAGAATATGGACAGACTCCACCGCAAAAGACACATGAGATAGGCAGTCTCTGAATGGAACTGCAATGGCATCGAGGGGTGGGAACTAGAGGGATGGTGAGATCCCTGCAGAGCCCAGAGAGTAGCTGTCCACAACATAGAATGGAAACTGGGAACTTAGTGAGTCGGGTGGAGACATTTTGCTGTTTGAGATGAAAATACCCAGTAGAAGCCATGAGGCCCTATGGCGCCATCTCCAGCGTGGGATGGTGTCTTGCTTTTTATTTATATTATTTACTACTACATATAATTAAGATACATCCAAGAACAGTGTTTTCTTACTTCCTAGTAGTAACAATTGGACTGCTCATGCCGTGTGTTTCTCCACACATTTACCTGTGATAGGCTATGCAGAATGTTCCTTAATGCTGCCGATCATTTTCAAGAAGAAACACTCTCAAGTGTAGCACATCAGGTTATTTTTTGTTTTATGTTCTTTGTTGAATTTTTTAGCATAATATAAATTGTCCTTAATCATTGTCTGCTTTTTTCTGGAGTCCATCTGAACAAAGATCCAACTCTACTTAATTTTAATAATCTTTCCAGCAGGGGGAGCCAATGACACTTGTCTATTACTTGATTTAGACTGTCAGTCACTGTAACAATAGGGATTGGAGAAAAGAGAAAATTTTAGTTTCTGATGCATTGGCATTCAATTCTTCTATTCCTTCCAGGATTGGTGTGGCACTTGTTAACTTTCCTATACACCCATTGTTCTCCAGTTCAGAGCAAATACAGCTGTGTGATTGCATAACCATACTGAAATCCAAAATCTACATCCTCATCTCAAAACCTCAGTGTAGGCAGTGAAAAGATCACCAAAGTGTGACATTTCATTGGATATTGAGAAGTCTCTTTTGCTCATTATTTGTATCCTGAATATTGCTGATGGTATGACTTATGAAAATTAACTATTGAGACACTAGACCATATCATCTCTTTATATGGGACCGTAGATATGGCTATGAAGCAAGTTAAGTGTGAATTTCATATCTACTGTGCCTCTTGTATCTTTGTGAAAAAGACCCTTGTGCTGTCTTCAGACTAAATGAATAACACCTTAGTGTGTGGTTACCCTTAATCTTCAGGAGTGAATACACACAACACACCACAACCATAGATCACTGTATTATAATTAAACAAACATTCTTAGTGACAGTGTTTTCCTTTTTCTTTCTTTCTTTTTTCTTTTTTTCTTTTTTTTAGGCTTCGTATTTCTTTTTTATTTTATTTTTATTTGTTAGTTTATTTATTTGCATTTCAATTGTTATCCCCCTCTGCAGTTTCACCTCCAACCCCATCCATACCCTGCTGCCTTCCTCTTGCCTTTATGAGGGTGCTCCTCCACCTGCCTACCAACTCCTGTCTCAAGGCCTGAGCATTACCCTGTCCTGGCTCATCAAACCTCCACGGACAAAGGGGATCCTATCCTATTGATGCCAGATAAAGTCATCCTCTGCTACACATGGCATGGGTCCCTGGATATGTACTGTTTTGTTGGTTGTTTAGAACCTGAGAGCATTGGGTGGTCTGCTTGGTTGATACTGTTGTTCTTCCTAAATGGATGAAAACACCTTCAGCTCCTTCCATTGGGGTCCCCATACTCACTCCAATGTTTAGCTGTGTGCATTCACATCTGTATTGTTCAGGCTCTGGCAGACTCTCTCAGGGCACAGCTATACCAGGCTCCAGTCAGCAAGTACTTCGTGGAATCAGCAATAGTGTTTGGTTTTGGTATCTGAAAATAGGATGGATTCCTAGGAAGAGAATCCCTAGATGACCTTTCATACGTTTCTGCTCAATATTTATCCCTGCACTTCCAAGAGTATTTTCTTCCCGTTCGCAGTAGGACTGTAGCATCCACACATTGGTGTGGTCTTCTCTCCTTTTCCATTTCATATGTTCTGTGATCAACGATATTCCAACCTCATTTTTGGCTATTATTCACTTATCAGTGAGTACATACCATGTGTGTTCCTTTGTGATTGAGTTACCTCACTCAAGAAGAAATTTTCTACTTTCATCAATCACCTAAGAATTTCATTAAGACATTGTTTTTAATAGCTGAGTAGTAGTCCTTTGTGTAAATGTACCACATTTTCTGTATCCATTCCTCTGACGAAGAACACCTGGGTTGTTTCCAGTTTCTGGCTATTATAAGTAAGGTTGCTATAAATATGGTAGAGCATGGTTCCTTGTTATATGTTGCAGCATCTTTTGAGTATATGCCCAGGAGTGATATAGCTAGGTCCACAGTTAAAATTATTTCCAATTTACTGAGGAACCACAAAACTGATTCCCAGAGTAATTGTACCAGCTTGTAGTCTCACCAGCAAAGGAAGAATATTCCTCTGTCTCCACATCCTCGCCAGCATATGTTGTCACCAGAGTTTTTGATCTTAGACATTCTGACTAATGTAAGGTGGAATCTCAGGGTCGTTTTATTTACACTTCCCTGATGATTAAGTTTGTTGAACATTTCCTTAAGTTCTTCTCAGCCATTTGAGATTCCTCTGCTGTAAAATCTCTGTTTAGATCTGTACCACATTCTTTAATATGGTTATTTGGTTCTCTGCAGTCTACCTTCTTGAGTTCTTCGTATACATTGGGTATTTACCCCTTATCAGATGTAGGATTGATAAAGATCTTTACCCAATCTGTTTGTTGACATTTTGTCCTACTGACAGTGTCCTTAAACTTACAAAAGCTTTTCAATTTAATGAGGTCCCATTTGTTGATTCTTCATATTAGAGCATAAGCCATTGGTGTTTTTTTGTTTGTTTGTTTGTTTGTTTTTTTGTTTTTTTTTTTTTCAGGAAATTTTCAACTGTGCCAGTATGTTCGAATTCACTCCCACTTTCTCTTCTAGTAGACTCATAGTATCTGGTTTTATGTAGAGGTCCTTGACTCAATTGAGTTTGGCATTGTACAAGGAGATAAGAATGATGGTTCAATTTGCATTCTTCTACATGCTGACTGCCAGTTGAACCAGCATCATTAGCTAATGAAATGCTGTCTTTTTTCCAGATGGTTTTGGATCTTTTGTCAAAAATCAAGTGAACAAAGGTCTGTGGGTTCATTTCTGGGTCTCTAATTATATTCTAATGATCTATCTTCCTGTCTCCTTACAAATACCATCCTGTTTGTTTCACTATTACTCTGTAGTATAGCTTGAGATTAGGGATGCTGATTCCCCCAGGAGTTCTTTGTACTGTTGAGGATTGTTTTTGCTATGCTTGGTTTTTGGTATTCCAGATAAATTTGAGAAATGCTCTTTCTTTCTTTGTGAAAAATTGTGTTTGAATTTTGATAGGAATTGCATTGAATCTGTAGATTGCTTTTGGTAAGGTAGCCATTTTTATTTTATTAATCCTGCCAACCCATAAGCATGGGAGATCCTTCTACTTTCTGAAGTCTTGTTCAATTTCTTTCTTCAGAGACTTGAAGTTCTTGCCATAGAAATATTTCACTTGCTTGGTTAGTGTCACACCAAGATATTTCACATTATTTTTGACTATTGTAAAGGACATGGTTTCCCTGATTTTTTTTCTCAGTCAGTGTATCCTTTGAGTAGTGAAAGGCTTCCTTTTGCTTGAGTTAATTTAATATCCAGACACTTTGCTGAACTTGTTTAACAGCAATAGCAGTTCTCTCGTGGAAGTTTTTGTTTCACTTATATATACTACCATATTATCAGCAAATAGTAATATCTTGACTTCCTTCTTTATACTTTGTATCCCTTTGATTGTATGTTGCCTAATAGCTCTGGCTCTAACTTCAAATACTATATGGAATAGATAGGGGTAGAGTGGACAGTCTTGTCTTGTCCCTGATTTAAGTGAGATTTCTTCAAGATTGCCCCATTTACTTTGATGTTAGCTATTTTCCTGCTGTATATTGTTTTGATTATAATTAAGTAGGGACCTTGAATTTCTTTTCTCTCCAACACTTTTGTCATGAAATGGTTCTATTAGTCAAAAGGTTTTTCAGCATCTATTGAGATGATTTTTTTCCCTTTGAGTTTGTTTAGATGGTGAAATCTGTTGATAAATTTCTGTATATTGATACATCCAAGCATCCCTGGATGAAGTCTACTTGGTCTTGATGGTTGATCATTTTGATGTGTTCTTGGATTCAGTTTATAAGAATATTATTGAGTATTTTGGCATCAATGTTCATGAGGGAAATTGATCTATAGATCTCTTTGTTAGATCTATGTTTTGTTTAGGTATCACTGTAACTGTGGCTTCACCAAGCATTTAGGGTAGTGTTTCTTGTGTTTCTATTTTATGAAATGGTTTAAGAAGTATTGGTTTACAGAATTCTGCACTTAAACCATCTGGTCTCAAGGATTTTTGTTTAGGAGACTTTTAATGACTGCTTCTATTTCTTTAGGGGTTATGGGACTGTTTAGATGGTTTAACTGATCCTGATTTAATTTTGGAAACTGTTATTGGTCTAGAAAATTATCCATTTCATCTAGATTTTACAGTTTTGTTTACTATAGGCTTTTGTAATAGGATCTCCCAGGTTTTGTTTTTTGGTTTTTTTGTTTGTTTGTTTTTGCTTTTTGATTTTTGGGGTTTTGATTTCTTCAGTTTCTGTTAGGTCTCCATTTCCGTTTCTGATTTTGTTAGTATTGATACTGTCTTTGTGTACTCTTGTTAGTATGGCTAAGGTTTATCTATCTTGCTGATTTTCTCAAAGAACCAGCTTTTGGTTTTATGGATTTTTGTACAGCTCTCTTTGTTCCACATGATTGATTTCAGCCTTGAGTTTGATTATTTTCTGCTTTCTAGTCTTCTTGGATATGTTTCTTTCTTTGTGTTCTAATGTTCTCACATGTGCTATTAAGCTGCTAGTATATGCTTTCTCCAATTATTTTTATGAAAGCACTCTGAGCTATGCAATTTCCTCTTAATACTGCTTTCATTTTATGCCATAAATTTCTGTATTTTTTGCCTTCATATTTGCTAAATTCTAAAAAGTCTTTAATTTCTTTCCTCATTTCTTCCCTGACTGAGGTATCATCAAGTAGACAATTGTTCAGCTTCCCTGTGTATGTGGGCTTTCTGTTGTTTTTACTGTTGTTGCAGACCAGTCTTAGTCCACGGTGATATGATAAGATACATGAGATTAGTTAAAGCTTCTGGTATTGGCTGAGGCATTGTTGTGTGTCCTATTAATATGGTTACTTTTGTAGAAAGTAGCCTGAGGTGCTGAGACAAATTTATATTCTTTTTTTGTTTTTTTCCAGTGAAATGTTCTATAGATATTTGTTAAGTTCATTAGGTTCATAACATTTGTCCATTTCACTGCCTCTTTGTTTACTTTCTGTTTCTATGATGAGAGTGATGTGTTAAAGTCTCCTACAATTAGTATAAGGTTCAATGTGTGCTTTGAGATTTAGTAATATTTCTTTTATAAATGTGGGTGCCCTTGCATTTGAGGCTTAGCTGTTCAGACTTAGGAGTTCATCTTTGTGGATTATTTCTTTGATTAGTATATAGTGTTCTTCTCCATCTTTTTGATAATGCTTGGTTGAAAGTCTATTTTTATTAGGAAGTAGAATTGCTACACAAGCTTATTTGGGAGCATTTGCCTAGGAAAATTTTGCCTTTTACATTGGGGCAGTATCTGTCTTTATCACTGAGATATGGTTTCATTATCCAGCAAAAAGCTGGGTTCTCTTTATGTATCCAGTCTGTTAGTCTATGTCTTTTTGTTTGTGAATTGAGTCCATTGATGTTGATAGATATTAAGGATGAAAGATTGTCCCTTATTTTGTTGTTAGAGGTGGAATTATGATTGTATGGGTCTCCTCTTTTGGATTTGTTGTGAGATTAGTTTCCAGTATTTTTTGGATGTAGTTTTCCTCCTTCTTTTATAGAGTTTTCTTTCTATTATCCTATGTAGGACTGGATTGGTAGAAAGATATTGTGTAAGTTTGGTTTTGTCATGGAATATCTTGGTTTCTCCCTGTATGGTATTTGAGAGTTTTGCTGGGTATAGTAGCCTGGGCTCACAATTTTGTTGTCTTCGAGACTGTTTGACATCTGTCCAAGATCTTCTTGCTTTTAGAGACTGTTGAGAAGAAGTCTGGTGTAATTCTGATAGGTATGCCCTGATATGTTACTTGAACTTTCTCCCTTACTGATTTCAATACTTTTTCTTTGTTCTGTGCATTTTGTGTTTTAATTATTGTGTGACAGGAAGAATTTATTTTCTTGTCCCATCTGTTTGTTGTCTGTGGTTTTCTTGTATGTTTATGGGCATCTCTTTATTTAGGTTAGGGAAGTTGTCTAAATATATGGAATGCTTCAAGAATCTGTGTGTAATCCTTGAGTAGGAGCCATGCTAATTCTCTGTACTGTTACAATTCTAGTATATGTGCTGCCAATGTGAGGACCAGTGTGATTTTCTTTTAAGAAATTTCATTATTTCACATATTACTATAGATAAAACATTATGGATGCAAGGAAGTTTTTTTTTTTTTTTTTTTTTTGGTTCTTTTTTTTTCGGAGCTGGGGACCGAACCCAGGGCCTTGTGCTTCTTAGGCAAGCGCTCTACCACTGAGCTAAATCCCCAACCCCCTGCAAGGAAGTTTTAAGCAGCAGTCAAAAAATTAGATTATAGATGGAATGTAGTATTATTAGGTTTAAGACAATGGAATGACTGGAATATGAGACTCCACCATAGTATAAAGGGACTGATTTAGTGTGTCCAGAGACGGACACAGGGAACTAAGCAACAGAAACCAAGACTACTTGGCATCATCTGAGCCCATTCTCCTACCAAAGCAAATATTGGGTATCCAAACACACCAGAAAAGCAAGATTTGGATTTAAAATCACATTTCAGAATGATAATGGAGGACCTTAAGAAAGACATAATTAATAACCTTAGAAAAATATGGGACAACTCAAGTAAACCATTAGAAGCCCTACAAGAACATACACAAAAATCATTTAAAGAAATACAGGAAAACATAACTAAACAGATGAAGGAATTGAAGAAATCCATCCAAAATTTAAAAATCGATATATATATATATATATATATATATATATATATAAACAATAAAGAAAGCACAAAGGGAAACAAACATGGAGGCAGAAAACCTAGGGAAGAGATCAGGAGTCATAGATGCAAGCATCACCAAGAAAGTACAAGAGATATAGAAGAGAGAATATCAGAGGTAGAAAACAACTACATAAACATCAAAGATAATGTAAAATGCAAAAAGGTCCCAGCCCAAAACATTCAGGAAATCCAGGACACAATGAGAAGATCTAACCTAAGGATAATACACATAGAAGAGAGTGAAGACTCCTAATTAAAGTCCCGGTACCCATCTTCAACAAAATTATTGAAGAAAACTTCACTAACTGAAAGAAAGAGATGCCCATAAACATACAAGAAGCCTACAGAACTCCAAACAGATGGGACCAGAAATGAAATTCATCCTGTAACATAAGAGTCAAAACATCAAATGCACAAAACGGAAAAAAGAATATTGAAAGCAGTAAGGGAAGAAGGTCTAGCAACATATAAAAGCAGACCTATAAGAACTAGAGCAGACCTCTCACCAGAGACTATGAAAGTTAGAAGATCCTGGGCAGATGTTATACAGACCCTAAGAGAACACAAATGCCAGTCCAGGCTATATACCAGCAAAACTCTCAATTAATATAGATGGAGAAACCAAGATATTCTATGAATAAACCAAATGTACACAATATCTTTCTACAAATCCAGCCCTACAACGATAATAGATGGAATTGTCCAACACTAGGACACCCCAAGCAAACTATACCCAAGCAAAAGCAAGAGAATAAACTTCTTGCAACAAAACCAAAATAAGAGACACACACAAACATAATTCCACGTCTAACAACAAAAATAACAGGAAGCAACAATCATTATTCCTTAATACCTCTAAAAATCAATGACTCAATTCCCCAATAAAAAGATATGGACTGACAAACTGGATACATAAAGCGGACCCAGCATTTTGTAGCATACATGAAACACACCTCAGGACAAAAACAGACACTGCCATATAGTAAAAGTCTGAAAATCAACTTTCCAAGGAAATGGTCCAAAGAAATAACCTGGAGTAGCCATTCTAATATCGAATAAAATTGACTTCCGATGAAACTTCATCAACTTCATATTTATCAAAGAAAAAATCCCCCAAGATGAACTCTCAATCCTATTTATCTATGCTGCAAATGCAAGGGCAACTACATCCATAAAAGAAACCTTACTAAAGTTCAAAGCACACATTGCACCTCACACAATAATAGTAGAAGATTTCATCACCTCACTCTCATCAATGGAGAGATCATGGAAACAGAATTTAAACAGAGACATAGAAAACCTAACAGAATTTATGAACAAATGGGTTTAATAAATATTTATAGAATATTTCATTCAAAAACAAAAGGCTATACCTTCTTCTTCTTAGCCCCTCACACTTTTTTCCCTCAATTTGACAATGAAATTGGTCACAAAACAGACCTAAACAGATATAAGAAGGTTGAAAGAATTAGTGCATGCTATCAGATCACAACAGACTAAGGCTGGTCCTCAATAAAACAATAGCAACTGAAAGCCCACATGTTATTGGAGTTCAACAAAACTCTACTCAATAATACCTTGGTCAAGGAAGAAATAAAGAAAGAAATTAAAGACTTTTTAGAATTTAATGGAAATGAAGGAACAACAAACCCAAACATATGGGGGGAAAATGAAAGCAGAGCTAAGAGGAAAACTCATACCTCTGTGTGCCTCCAAAAAGAACCAGGAGAGAGCATTCATTAGCATCTTGATAGCACACATGAAAGCTCTGAAACAAAAACAAGCAAATATACACAAGGGGAGTAGAAGGCAGGAAATAATCAAACTCAAGGCTGAAATCAACTAAGCTGAAAAAAAAAAAGCTAACTATACAAAGAATCAACAAAACCAGGAGCTGGTTCTATAAGAAAATCAACAAGAATGATAAACCATTAAGGTGATTAACCAGAGGGCACAGAATGTGTATCCAAATTAAGAAAATCAGAAGTGAAAAGAGAGAGATAACAACAGAATCTGAGATAATTACAAAAAAAATCATCAGACCTACTACAAAAGCCTATATTCAACAAAACTTAAAAATCAGGAGGAAATGGACAATTCCCTCCAAAAATACCAGGTATCAAAATTAAATCAGGATCAGATGAAACATCTAAACAGCCCTATAACTCCTAAACAAATACAAGCAGTTATTAAAAATCTACAAAAATAACAACAACAACAACAACAGCAAAAAGAGCCCAGGAACAGATGGGGTAAGTGCTGAATTCTATCAGACCTTCCTAGAAGACCTAATAAGGATACTGTCCTGACTATTCTGCAAAATGGAAACAGACAGAAAACTACCTAATTTCTTCTATGAAGCCAGAATTACACTTATACGTGAACCACCCAAAGATCCAACAAAGAAAGAGAACTTCAGACCAATTTTCCTTATGAACATTGATGCAAAAATACTCAATAAAATTCTTGCAAACTGAATCTCAGAAAACATCAAAACAGTCATCCATCATGATTAATTAGGCTTTATCCCAGGGATGCAGGGATGGTTCAATATACAGAATCAGAGAAAGAAATGGAAAAGCATGAAGGGGCTCGAGACCCCATATGTACAACAATGCCAAGCAACCAGAGCTTCCAGGGACTAAGCCACTACCTAAAGACTATACATGGACTGACCCTGGACTCTGACCTCATAGGTAGCAATGAATATCCTAATAAGAGCACCAGTGGAAGGGGAAGCCCTGGGTCCTGCTAAGACTGAACCCCCAGTGAACTAGACTGTTGGGGGCAGGGCGGCAATGGGGGGAGGGTTGGGAGGGGAACACCCATAAGGTAGGGGAGGGGGGAGGGGGATGTTTGCCCGGAAACCAGGAAAGGGAATAACACTCGAAATGTAAATAAGAAATACTCAAGTTAATAGAAAAAAAAAAAAAAGAAGAAATCTTTCAAGGTATTCCACTGTATGAAGAAATTCTAGGAAAAAAGAAACACATGATCATTTCATTAGATACTGAGAAAGCATTTGACAAAATTCAACACACATTCATGATAAAAGTCCTGGAAAGATCAGGAATTCAAGACCCATACGTATACATATAAAAGCAATATATAGGAACCAATTACCTAACTTTAAAATAAAGGGAGAAAAACTTGAAGCAATCCCAGTAAAATCAGGGACTAGACAAGGCTACCCACTCTCTCCGTACTTATAAAATATAGTACAGAAAATCCTAGTGCAAGAAGTAAATGAAAAGTTTTGGAATAAAATTAAATGTAAACTTCTTTGATAATACTTTAGAAAGTTAAACTATAATATAGTGAGGATCTCTAAAACATTAATTAAAAAAGTAAGAAAGGATTCTCTGTTGACTCTCTCAGTTTTTAGGCAGATTTAGCACACAAACTCATTGTCTTTCTGCTGAACCATTTCTGGTCCTGGGATGTGTGTAACAATAAACTCAAGTCTACGAATTTATAGAAAATAAATACACTTCATGTAACTGCTGTGTATGTGAATATATTGTACCATGCTTTCATAAAAGACATCACAGAAGGTGAGTTTTAAGGACACAATGAGAAGTGCCGAAATTATAAACATGAATGTGTTTATAAAGGTCCATAACCTACATAGAGTTGTAATTTTCAAAGAATGGTTTTAAGATGTCTCAGCAACTAAGAGGATTTACTGTTCTTGAAGAGGACCTAGGTTCATTATCATTATCCACATGGTGGCTTGAAAACACTCTAGATCCACGGGATCCAAATAATTAACCTGAAAATGTACATGTGATTAAGTGTATATGGAATTATTAACATTTGATATCTTGGAATATTCGTGTACTCAGAAATGCATATTTGCATTAAATAAAAAAGTAATGAAAAAGAAGCCATGACTTTAAAAGAGAGTAAATAAGGATATTTGTGAAGATTTGGAGAGAAGAAAGGAAGAAATGTCATAATTAAAATGCAATCTCACAAAAAAAATAGAAAAAGTAGTAGCTGCATCATCTCAATAACATCTGCAAATACCTTTGAAAGGACTATATAAGTATTCATTTATTTCCCAGAATTAGTTCATATCTGAGAGCCTACGGCATGAAAGTAAACAGAATAAGTAAGTTCTCTATTGAACCAGGCAGAAATCAAAATAAGTGCAACTAACAGACTGGAGCTATTCTTTTTAAGATGAGGATACTCCCTACAGATATACACATATTGTCTCTGATCTCAACCAGCAGAGGTCATGCCCTCTTAATGCATCACTGACCTGGCTGCAGCTGTTCCTAGCCTTTGAAGGTTTGCATATACCCAGAGCACAGCCCACTGATGTGAGGACTTCTCTATCTCCAGGCCATACCCTGTGCTAGAGTCAGCCTCACTCATGTCACACACAGACAAGAGTGCTCCTAGTCAGATCCTGGGGTTGCTGCTGCTCTGGCTTACAGGTGAAGAAGACTGAATAAAAGGAATGTCATACATATGGCTGTTGTTAGTGCTCCATGGTCTCCATAAACGTCTTATATATGACAGAATAAATTGTGTGGGAATTTGTTTTCAATTTCCACTATCAGGTGCAAGATGTGATATCATGATGACTCAGTCTCCTGCCTCTCTATCTGGATCTCTGGGAGAAACTGTCACAATTACATGAAAGAAAGTCATGATATCAGCAGGTAATTATCACGGTATTAGCAGAAACCAGGGAAATCTCCTAAGCTCCTGATCTATGGTGCAGATGTTTTGGAAGATGATGTTCCATCAAGTTCATTGGCAGTGGATCTGGCACACAGTTTTCTCTCAAAATCAGCAGCCCACATCCCGATGATACTGCAATGTATTACTGCCAACAGGGTTACAGTGATCCTCCCACAGTGATTCAAGCCATGGCATAAACCACCCAGGGAAGAAGAAGAAAGAGCACGAGCTTCCACAATTCTCCTTCTGTGGTCTCCAGATGCTGCAACTGTTTCCTGTTGCTAAGACATAAAGGTCAACGTAATGTTTTTGTTCAGAGTTCAGGTGAACTTTTATATGTCCAAATTTTATGTCATGCCCTAAGCAGGAATCAGCCTCACCCAAGTGACACACAGACATGAGTGCTCCCACTCAGATAATGGGGTTGCTGCTGCTACAGCAGTCAGCCATAGTGAGAACAGATTATTCTTTGAATCTAAAGTCCAGTTTTTACTGAAAGAAAGGCTTCCTGATCCCATGATTCTCAGCTGTGTGGTCAACTCTCATATGCATGGAAGGAATGAGGGTTTCCTCCATTACCTGTTTGTTCATTTCTGTCCTTATTAGGAAGGCAAATGTCTCAACTGCTTTTCCATTGCTGTAACAGCAATGTATGTATGTATGACCGAGGTAACTCAAAAAGAAAGTATTTAATCTTTGAACGTTTGTTTTAAGAGAATTAACCTGTTTTCTACATGGTAGTAAATGGGGCATCAGGCAGGGAGACATGGTTTTGGGGAACAAGTATGTGGTTATACACTAAATCTTCACGACATCAGCACAATTTTAGAGGCATAAATAAGAACAGAAGTCTATCTACCTGATTTTATTGGTATCAGCATCAGTTAGAATGCATATAGAAAAAGAAAATAAAAGCCACCTAAAGGAAGTAAGTGTTTTAATATAAGTAATAAGAGCATGCGTAGCATATACAGCCACCAAACTTAATAAGATGGATGAAGCAAAGAAGTGCAGGCTGACAGGAACTGGATGTAGATCTCTCCTGAGAGATACAGCCAGAATATGGCAAATACATATGCGAATGCCAGTAGCAAACCACTGAACTGAGAACTGGAATCCCTTTGAAAGAATCAGATGAAGGACTGAGAGAGCTTGAAGGGACTTGAGACTCCATATAAACAACAATGCCAACCAACCAGAGCTTCCAGGGACTAAGCCACTACCCAAAGCCTATACATAGACTGACCCTGGGTTGCAACTGCATAGTTAGCAATTAATAGCCTAGTAAGGGCACCAGTTGCAGGGGAAGCCCTTGGTCCTGACAACGCTGTACCCCCTGTGAATGGATTCTTGGGTGGACAGCAGTAATGAGGAGAGGATGTGGAGGGGAACACCCTTATAAAGAAGGAAGGGGAGTGGTTAGGGGGGTGTTGGCATGGAAACCAGGAAAGGGAATAATAATCGAAATGTAAATAAGAAATACCCAAGTTAATAAAGATGAAAAAACAAGCATAAACAAAGGTACCATGGTTAATGCATTCAGTGTCTTAAGGAGGATTATCAAGATACAAAGAACACATTCCTCAGCTGTGTGAGTGTTTGTGTGTGTGTGTAAAGTTATTCTTTTCTTGGAAACTATGAGAAATATGTCCTGTTTTAATGCTATTTTGGAAGAATAAATTAGGATATGAAAGTTACTCTGATCCTCATGCAAAAGCATCACAATGACCTTTGAATTTAGACCAAGAGAAACAGTCTCAGCAGCCAAAGACACCAATACAAGCATTTGCAGTAGAGTGGGCTCTCACTTCTGCTTCCCTGGGTGGTTTATGTCATGGCCTGAATCACTGTGGGAGGATTACTATAACGCTGTAGACAGTAATAGATTCCAGTATCTTCAACCTGTAGTCTGCTGATCTTAAGAGAATACTGTGTACCAGATCTACTGCCGCTGAACCTTGATGGGATCCCGTCTGCCAAGCTGGTTGCACTATGGATCAGGAGTTGAGGAGATTTCCCTGGTTTCTGCTGATACCATGCTAACCAATTACCAATGTCCTGGCTTGCCTGGCATGTGATGGTGACAATTTCTTCCGGAGACGCAGACAGGGAAGCAGGAGACTGTGTCATCTGGATGTCACATTTACCACCTGAGATTGAAAATTGAAAAAGAAATCCCACACAATTTATCTTGTTAAAGACAACATTTATGGACACCATGCATGGAGCACTTACCACACTGATCTGTATAAATTTTCAGTTTATTCAGTCTTCCTTACCTGTAAGCCAGAGTATCAGTAACCCAAGGAGTTGAGTGGGCACGTTCATGTTTCTGTGTAACATGTGTGAAGCTGACTCCAGCACGAGGTGAGACCTGACTATAAAGAAGTCAACTGAAGAGTGGGCTGGGCTCTGGGCACATGCAAATCAGCAACTGTAGGAATGGCCATGGCACTGGTCAGGTCAGTGACTCATTAGAGGCCTGTGGTCCTCTTATGCTTTAGATCAGAGAGGCAGTACGGGTTTATATGGGTTTATTTGTAGAGAATGTGCTCCCCTTGGGATAGCAGAAGCAGCAGCAACAACAACAACGAATCACCAGGCTATGAGATGCATATTGTTTGATTTTTGTCATATTCATTATATGACTTTCTGTTTTATTTCTCTTATAGCAGGGCCTGGAACATACAGTAAATTTTAAACAGTATATAAATGCTTATAGGGTAAATTCATATTTACCTGTGAAGGTTATTGAGGTGGTGTAGCTTCAAATTTTTTTCTGTCATATGTGAGATTAGATTTTAATAATAAATTTTGTCTCTTTTATTTCTTCCCTCTAAAATCTCCCAAATATCCCTTTTCCTTTACTTGTAATTCATCACCTCTTTTTCCTTTAACTGTTACTGCATAATTGAATGTATGTACACACACTCATACACATACATACACACACATACACACACAAAATACACACACATATATACACACACATACACACACATACACACACACACACACACACACATATATATATATATATATATATATATATATATATATATATACAGGGTTGATCATTATCGTACAGTCAATCAATTGTTATGCTCTCCCCTAGAGAGAAAGACCTCTCCTGCTCCTAGCTTTTTCCAGTTCTGTATACTTCTTTTTGTAGAACTGAGATAATATGGGGTTTATCCCATCCAGTATGGCAAATTCAGTGGTGTCCTACTTTTTTCAGCTCACCTTTGGGCAGTTATTTCGGTGAGATTTTGCATGTATGTCTTCTGATATTCATAGGAGATATACTCTCAGAGCAAACTCCCCAATCTTCTGATTCTTACAGTGTTTCAACTCCACTGTTCCAAATTTTTCCCAAGCCTTGTGCATGGAAAAGGTTGTAAATGTATCCACATGATTGAGATACACAATTCCTCATGGAACTCAGAAAGGATCATTTTAATAACAATGATTCCCAGAAGAATAAGAGAATAATAATGGAAGACATGGTTTGTGGAGAAGGGCAGGAGCTTTCAAAACATTAATTTTTTCAGGTAATCTTATTTTACTCTATTTTTGACAGAGAAGCTACCCAAGAACTACTGACATCAAGACCAGAGAAATTCATGGGTTTCTCTCCTTCCATCTATGCCTATGAGCTCTTTGCCGAGATTAGGCTGGAATTATATATAAGCCCAATATTTCCGAGAGGCTTCACATTATTGTACTTTAGTTATTGTATATTGATACAATTTATTGTCTTTTAAGAATATATAACCCTATTAAAAATGGGGTTCAGACATAAAAAAAGAATTCACAGCTGTGGAATGCCGAATGGCTGAGAAACACCTAAAGAAATGTTCAACATCTTTAGTCATAAGGGAAATGCAAATCCAAACAACCCTGAGATTTCACCTCACACCAGTGAGAATGGCTAAGATCAAAAACTCAGGTGACAGCAAATGCTGTCGAGGATGTGGAGAAAGAGGAACACTCCTCCATTGTTGGTGGGATTGCAGACTGGTACGACCATTCTGGAAATCAGTCTGGAGGTTCCTCAGAAAATTGGACATTGAACTGCCTGAGGATCCAGCTATATCTCTCCTGGGCATATACCCAAAAATGCCCCAACATATAAAAAAGACATGTGCTCCACTATGTTCATAGCAGCCTTATTTATAATAGCCAGAAGCTGGAAAGAACCCAGATGCCCTTCAACAGAGGAATGGATACAGTAAATGTGGTACATCTACACAATGGAATATTACTCAGCTATCAAAAACAATGACTTTATGAAATTCATAGGCAAATGGTTGGAACTGGAAAATATCATTCTGAATGAGGTAAGCCAATCACAGATAAACATACATTGTATGCACTCATTGATAAGTGGCTATTAGCCCAAATACTTGAATTACCCTAGATGCCTAGAACACATGAAACTCAAGATGGATGATCAAAATGTGAATGCTTCACTCCTTCTTTAAAAGGGGAACAAGAATACCCTTGGCAGGGAATAGAGAGGCAAAGATTAAAACAGAGACAGAAGGAATACCCATTCAGAGCCTGCCCTACATGTGGCCCATACATATACAGCCACCCAATTAGACAAGATGGATGAAGCAAAGAAGTGCAGGCAGATAGGAGTCAGATGTAGATCTCTCCTGAGAGACACAGAACAGGAATGTACCTATTGAAGTAACCAGAGAAAGAACTGGAAGAGCTTGAAGGGCTCGAGACCCCATATGAACAACAATGCCAAGCAACCAGAGCTTCCAGGAACTAAGCCACTACCTAAAGGCTACACATGGATTGACCCTGGACTCTGACCTCATAGGTAGCATTGAATATCCTAGTAAGGTCACCAGTGTAAGGGGAAGCCCTGGGTCCTGCTAAGACTGAACCCCCAGTAAGCGTGATTGTTGGGGGGAGGGAGGCAATGCGGGGAGGATACCGGGAAAGGGAATAACACTCGAAATGTAAATAAGAAATACTCAAGTTAATAAAAAAAAAAGAAGTGTAAAAAAAAAAAGATACTGATCCTGGACTCCAACCTCATAGGTAGCAATGAATAGCCTAGTAAAGCTCCAGTGGAAGGGGAATCCCTTGGTCCTGCCAAGACTGAACCCCAGTGAACGGGAGTGTTGGGGGGGTGGTAATAGGGGAGGAGGATGGTTAGGGGAACAACCGTATAGAAGGGGAAGGGTTAGGGGATGTTGGCCTGGAAAGTGGGAAAGGGAATAACAATCGAAATGTAAATAAGAAATACCCAATTTAATAAACATGAAAAAAAGAATATTAGTTTTCTATCAGTAATATCATCCATGTCTTTGAATGTACAATTGTTCTAATTGCATGTGTTATGGGTATCATGCCTTCTCCAGAAACTAATACGAGATGAATCTTAATTTAATTTCAGAACAATGGAATTCAATCTCTTTGGTGAGAGAGAATGTACAGAAGTGAACATAGAAGCTAAACAGAGGGAGATCACATAATGGGTACCAAGTACATCCTAATTGGGAGTAAAGTTAGGGTGGATTTACTGTGAGTTTCCAGGATCCATTGAATGGAAAGAGTTTGCATGTATATGTAATCATTCTGTAGGATGTAAAAGTCTTCCAAGGTGATGATACCCATGAGGGGCCGGAAAATGATATTGGGGACAAAATTACCGTCAAGATGAAGTGTTGGAATATATTTAAAAATAATTAACCTGAAATTGATGAAAAGTGTGACTAAAGTAAGTTTTATAGTGCTTGCTAAAAACAGTACATCCAAGAGTCTTCAGTAGGGATGAATTATGACCCATACCCTGATTCTACCCGTTATTATGCATCTATTCACACATGTATGTTTTCATTAAGCAATTACATCGCACACTCAAATATATGGAATCCATCAAATTGATAACTTTATTTCACAGTTGGTAGTAAATAATTTGAAAAATTAGAGGGAAAGAAATCATTTCCATAGATTAATATCATTAGCAATAATCAAGGTTAAAAATAAACCCACAAAAAATGGAAAAAAAGGACTTCTCAAAATCCTTGCCTGTCTTTTCACATCCTTTAATGATCTGTTGAGGTGAGTGTGGAAGTCAAACTCCATATCTGTTATTTAGGGGAAGCTTTTCCTGCCATATTTCCTGATGTGATTTCATCCCATGGCCTTTACATTTTTCACGTTGAAAATTACTAGATGTCAACAAGCAACCTCCCCCCAGGTTATAATGATAAACAATCCAGCTGCTTCAGCAACACTGTAGTGGATTATAATAGATGAATTGAAAATGAAAGAGGAGTTACTCTTACCCTTCTGCCAAGGAAGGTAATTATTCAGGGCCATTGTCCTAAGACAGGTGTTTTTACATCTACAACACAAAGAATTGCTAGGATCTCTAGTCTCCCATGACTAAATGGTGCCCAGACCATTCTCACAGAAGTAGATAAAGACAAGGAGAAAATGCTGATGACAAGTGAACAGGAAACTAACTAGAAACTTCTCTTGCTCCTAGTGTTACAGTGATTGATACTAGATACCAGCCCACAGTCTGGTGATCTTTGTTTGATAGACCTGTATTATGTCCTCCCCCTGCTGGAGAGATTGCAAAAATGAAGACAAAGTTGAGTCTTTGTTCTTGTTGGGCCTAGGAAAAAGCTGAAAAATTGTTAATAGAAATTGTAATGTACTCAGGAAAAATAATGAACTGAATATGAGCCTGTTTCTTCCTGTTAATATACAACAAAACCATTACGAAGAATAATGTGTAGGCTATCAAACTTAAATACATGCAGAACACACACACACACACACACACACACACACGCACACACACACACACGCACACACACACATGCACACACACACACACGCACACACACACACACATCTCTATGTATATGGAGTCTAATTCTTACTACTAAGGAAGAAGAAGATATTATAAGAGTATTTAGCTTAATTGATAGACTTTTTCCTAGTATTAAAAATATTTAAGAGCATTGCATGAACAGGGCATGCTGATGACTCCTGTAGTCCCAGATCTTTAATGTAGGAAGCAGTAATTCTAGAACTTTAATGTCATCCTCTACTACAAGTTTAAAGTAATCAGTTCTACATGAGCCCTGGATTTGATCAGAAAAAAGTATTTTTTGAAGTCATTTAAGAAACAAAGATGATAATATATTAAACACAGATTCAAAAGTTAAAGTATTGAGCAGTTATTGCTTATTCCTTATGGAGACTTTCAATCTGCATTTGAGTTATTTCAAATAAAACCATGTAGACTCGAAAAATTATTAGCCAAGAATAAAACTAATACACCTAACTCTTATAAAACTTCATTATTTTATAATAAATTTATGGAACTTCGTGAGTTTTGATCATTAACACTTAAAACTATGTCAATTTCGTTGGTATCGATATTTCCTAACTATTTAAAGACTTAGAGTTGCTTTTTTCCTGAAAATTTCTGGGTCTCACAGAGCTCTGACTGTTCTCAAACTTGTATTAGATGATGATTTTGAATTTCTGCCACCACTCTCAAGAGCTGGGACTACAAGCTTGCCGAAATTACCTAAGTCCTGCAATGCTTATGGGTGTAATCTAGGTTTTTGTTCTGTTTTGTTTTTTGGTCATAGGAGGAAAGAAGTCTGTAATTGTGGATTGATGTCTATATGCAGGTGAGGGAAGGCACAAGATAAAGCAAGGCCTGTGATTGGGCAGTGAAAAAGTATGCTTGGCAAAGTGATTTGGAGAGAGGAGACAGAGGAGGAGGAAGAGAGGGTGATAAAGACTAAGATGAAGGCAAAGAAGAATGACCTGGGTCTGTGTGGCCTCAAAGTGTCACATGTAGTTATGAATATTTTATAAGGGTTGGATTTTTATAGGACAATTTGTCTTATCTAGGTGGGTAGTTTACATCAATATTAATTGACTCTAAATTTATTGTCTGGATGATTTTTGGAGTAAGTATTTACTGATATAAATCTGATAATTACAAGATTCTAGAGTTTTGATTTTGATAGAATATTGGGAATTATGGCAATAACATCAGAGGGCAGATGCTTGGATTGTGAACAGAGTTCACAGCAGAGAGTTGCAAGAGGGTAGGTGCCTCAGGGTCCTGAGTGTAGCTGGTGGCAATGTGGAGCTAGCCATATAGGAGGAGAGACTGCTGGAGACAGAGTAGCAGGAGGTAGTGTTACATGGTGCATGTGCCCCACATCTATATTTTTTTCTCCATCTTTATTAAATTGGGTATTTCTTATTTACATTTAAATTGTTATTACCTTTCCCGGTTTCCAGGCAAACATCCCCCTAACTCATCCCCTCCCCTTCTATATTATATTATTTACTACTACAGGTGTCTAACCAACCTTTTAGACAAGAATCCACTAAAAATTTAAGATTACATGGACTCAATCACAGGAACCTTGACACAAAGGAACAGAGGGAGAGAGAATCTCAGCTCCCAGACACTAGGTCCCCTGCTGTGAAAAGAAACAAGCTGATCTGGCTAAGGGAATAGAGAGTGTGGCTTAATTCAAAGACTGCTTTTTTTGCTTTTAGAATAGAGTTTTATAAACAGTTTGTCCAAATCACATGGGAAATTTCACTCACAATTCTGAACTAAGATAAAAAAAAATAGAAGTCTGTAGCACCAGGCAGAGTGCATAACAGATATATTATATAATATGTAACAAGATATTTATTATATAACTTGTTAGTGTAGTGAGTAGAGGTCTGAGCATCCAGGTGGAGAGCTTAACAGATGGTATAAAGATATAATGCTCCAATAAGTCATACATATTCTCTCTAATGTGGTCTCCACAGGAAATTTTGGTTAAAATCATGATTTGAAAAGCTGCCTACTTCTTACTAACAGCTATTAGTAGAACTTTGATTAAATTGTTTTTATACTTAGAAGGAACGAATACAGATTTTGCTTGAGTTATGTGGGAAATTCTATCCACAGTTCACAATTAGTACAGCGAAAAATGTCATGGCTCCAAGCAGAGAGCATAATAGATTAAAAAAAAAAAAACCTGCCTATTTCTTATAGGCAGGTATTAGTAGAAGTTTACTTTAAAGATGTTATTTTAGGGTCTACAGAAAGTTCATATTCTCTAATGTGGGTTCAATGGGAATTTTGGGTTTATTTCCTGGCATGATAGATTGGACAAGCCTAAGAATAGGATCATATAATATTTTAGTTTAGAGTTCATTTGCTCTTATATTGTTTCAATTTTCTGGGTGCCAACTGAAGGATATGCTGATTTGGGGGAAAGGTTTTATCTTTGCGTTTTTAGAAAATGAGCCCTGGATCCAATCCTTAGCACCACAAGAAAAACTACTTTGTTAAATGTCATTTAACCACAGTAACTAAATATAAACTTAGCTTTGAAATACAAAAGAAAAAGAAAAAGAAAGGTGATTAGGATCTAGATATCTCACTGAGCTATATGGATTATATTTGATAGAGGGGTGCACTAGATTCAAAGGAATAAAACAACAAAAAGAATTTAATCCTAACCAGTCTGTACACACCACACAGACTGATACATTCCATAGAGATATCTTTATGATACTAAAATTTTGTTTGGAGATTCATATATTAGAGAATGTACAGCTTTGGTGAGTTTCATCATCAGACATGCTGAACTGACCTGCTTGAGCTCCAGATCTTAAAGACTTTCAGCCATATCCAGTCAGGACAAACAGAGACTACAGTGATCGGTGGTGTGGACTTCTTAAGGCCTGACCAGGTTCCTAATTTTTCCTACCCCTACACACCCACAATATATCTCAATGTCCATACCCAGCCTGAAGAAGGTGTGAAGTGTTGTCGACCCAGTGTCCTGGACTTGGGGGACTTGGGGGTGGTTGTTTTGAGGTTGTTATTCTGGAGAATTTAGAAATTATCATATTTTAACAGATATTTCTAATCTAGAAATGACTGTTCATCCATAATGTAATTTTGTTGTGATTCCTTTTATTCATTCCTAAATCGAAGTTATAATCTCTGACATTGGTACAGAATTTATTTAATACAAATTTAAGGATTTCATTGATATCAATTTCTTATTGATATATAATTGTGATTGATATTGTTACTCTCATACAGACATTATGCCTATACAATATATTTAAATATACAAGACTTAGACCCTGTCTTATAACTGCTATTAAAAACTACTTTTAAGTGATTAAGCAGTATGAGTTAAGGGCCAGATATTAAATTCATGGCTCTGAGTTTACTATTAGAGTATTTTTAAGATAATTTTTAGAAATAGGTAAGAGTAGTTAATGGATAACAATCTAGATTACTTTAAATGAATAGATGGTTTTCAGAAATGTCAGAAATTCACAAAATGTGACATTTAATGTTGTTTATTCTTTAGTTGTTGAGAAATATCTGCTCCTAGAAGCAGATCCCCTATTTGGATTAAAAAAAATGAGTGTCTCTACCCACAGGTGAGGTAATAAATTGTGGCTAGGTAGCCACTGGACAGAAATTGCCTATTTCATCTGCAGACAAGTTACTGTCCAAGAAATGACACACTACACAGAAGAGTTGACTGATAATCTCTGCCAAGCCAGAATAATCAGCTCTTCAAAATTGTGTTACAAAGCTCTGTCAGATGATCCTGAGCCAGAAGGCTGAAGCCTGATGTTTGTATATGTTGTATATGTTGCTAACAAGGGAATGGACAGGTTGGCAGTTGTCTCTTCAACTTGTCTCAGTTTGGTAAGCCGAGTTAGGCTTCCTTTATTTTCAGATAGGATTGGTCTTTCTTAGATTTCTGAAGGGGTTGATGACTAATTACCCAGGTGATTCAACATTGAGATTACATACTTAATTAGATAATTTCAGATAATATACAAGATAGCCAAGATATAACACATGGATTTGAAGCCTTTCTTCGGGAGAGTTAGGTTAGGATAAATAGGTAGATTATCGAGTATTCATTGAATTGACAAAAATGACGACTTGGGTGTTAGGTATATTTTATCCTTTATAAATCATAGAATGGTAATTGTGCTCAGCTTATATCTGAAAGAAAAGATCTTTTTTTAATTATGCAGAAAGGGTAAAATGTGTATTGGTGTCTACATGCAGGTGAAGGCAGGCACAAGATACAGCAATGGCTGTGATTGGGTGGTGAAAAAGTATGGTGGACACAATTTTGGAGAAAGGAGACAGGAGGGGAAGAAGAGAAGAACCAAGATGGAGGAAAAGAAGGATGACCCGGATCTGTGTGGCCTTAAAGTAGACAGTAGTTATGAATATTTCATAAGGGATGGATTTTATAGGACAATTTGTCTTATCTACATGCGTAGTTTATATCAATATTAATTGGCTTTAGTTTATTGTGTAGATATTTTGTGGAGTGAGAATTTATTGATATAAATCTGATTGACAAATTACAAGCTTATTGAGTTTTGATTTTAATGGGTTACTGAGAACTGTGACTATAACTACCAGGGCAGATGCTGAGAAAATGAGCAGACTCCACACCAAAAAATGTTGCCTTCCTCTTGCCTTTATGAGGGTGCTTCTCCACCTGCCTACCCACTCCTGCCTCAAGGCCTGAGCATTACCCTGTCCTGGGTCATCAAACCCCCACAGGACAAAGGGGATCCTATCCTATTGATGCCAGTTAAAGTCATCCTCTGCTACACATGCCGTGGGTCCCCTGATATGTTCTCTTTCATTAGTGGTTTAAATCCTGGAGCTTTGGGTGGAATGCACACATGTTTGATGTGTGCATTCACATCTGTATTGTTCAGGCTCTGGCAGACCCTCTCAGGGCACAGCTATACCAGGCTCCTGTCAGCAAGTACTTCTTGGCATCAGCAATAGTGTCTTGGTTTGGTATCTGAAGATGGGATGGATTCCTAGGAAGAGAATCCCTAGATGACCTTTCATACGTTTCTCTTCAACTATTTATTCCTGCACTTCCAAGAGTATTTTCTTCCCCTTCACAGTAGGACTGTGGAATCCACACATTGGTGTGGTCTTCTGTCTTCTTCCATTTTATATGTTCTGTGATCAACAGTATTCCGACCTTCTTTTTGGCTATTATTCACTTATCAGTGAGTACATACCATGTGTGTTCCTTTGTGATTGCATTATCTCACTCAAGAAGAAATTTTCTACTTTCATCATTCACCTAAGAATCTCATTAAGTCATTGTTTTTAATAGCTGAGTAGTACTCCTGTGTGTAAATATGTACCACATTTTCTGAATCCATTCCTCTGACAAGGAACACCTGGGTTATTTCCAGCTTCTGGCTCTTATAAGGAAAGGTGCTATAAGTATGTTAGAGCATGGCTCCTTGTTATATGTTGGAGCATCTTTTGAGTATATGCCCAAGAGTGATGTAGTTAGGTCTACAGTAAATATTCTTTCCAATGTATTGAGGAACAACAAAACTGATTCCCAAAGTCGAGTTACCAGCTTGTAGTCCCACCAGCAAAGGAGGAATATTCCTCTGTCTCCACATTCTCGCCAGAATATGTTGTCACCAGAGTTTTTGATCTTAGCCATTCTGACTTATGTACGGTACAATCCCAGGGTCGTTTTTATTTACACTTCCCTGATGATTAAGGTTGTTGATCATTTCCTTAATTGCTCCTCAGGCATTTGAGATTCCTTTGTTGTAAAATATCTGTTTAGATCTGTACCCCATTCTTTAATATGGTTATTTGGTTCTCTGAAGTCTAACTTCTTGAGGTTTTTGCATACATTGGGTATTTACCCTCTATCAGATGTAGGATTGATAAAGATCTGCTGAGACAAATGTATATCCTTTTTTATTTTTTACAGTGAAATGTGCTATAGATATCTGTTATGTTCATTAGGTTCATAACATTTGTCTATTTCACTGTCTCTTTGTTTAGTTTCTGTTTCCATGATGAGAGTGAGGGGTTAAAGTCTCCTACAATTACTATAAGGTTCAATCTGTGCTTTGAGATTCAGTAATATTTCTTTTACAAATGTTGGTGCCCTTGCATTTGAGGCATATTTGTTCAGAATTAGGAGTTCATATTTGTGGATTATTTCTTTGATGAGTATATAGTGTTCTCCATCTTTTTGATAATGTTTGGTTGAAAGTCTATTTTTATTGGATACTAGAATTGCAACCCAAGCTTATTTCTTGGGAGCATTTGCTGGGAAAATTTTTGCCTTTGACTTTGGGGTAGTATCTGTCTTTCTCACTTACATATGTTTTCAGTATCCAGCAAAAAGCTGGGTCCTTTATGTATCCAACCTGTTAGTCTATGTCTTTTTGTTTATGAATTGAGTCCATTGATGTTGATAGATATTAAGGACCAATGATTGTTGCTTATTTTGTGGTTAGACATGGAATTATTATTGTGTGGTTCTCTTATTTTGGGTTTGCTCTGAGATTATTTTCTTGTATTTATTGGCTGTAGTTTTCCTCCTTGTTTTGGAGTTTTCATTCTATGATCCTCTGTAGGAATGGATTGGTAGAAAGATATTGTGTAAGTTTGGTATTGGCATGGAATATTTTGGTTTCTCCCTTTACGGTAATTGAGAGTTTTGCTGAGTATACTAGCCTGGGCTCACAATTTTGTTCTCTTGGTGTCTGTATGACATCTGCCAGGGATCGTTTTACTTTTAGAGACTGTTGAGAAGTCTGGTGTAATTCTGATGGGTCTGCCCTTATATATTACTTGAACTTTCTCCCTTACTGCTTTCAATACTTTTCTTTGTTCTGTGCATTTTGTGGTTTAATTATTGTGTGATAGGAAGAATTTATTTTCTGGTCCCATCTGTTTGGTTTCTGTGGTTTTCATGTATGTTTAAAGGCATCTCTTTATTTAGGTTAGAGAAGTTGTCTAAATATATGGAATGCTTCATGAATCTATGTGTCATCCTTGAGTAGGAGCCATGCTAGTTCTCTGTATTGTTACAATTTTAGTATATGTGCTGCCAATGTGAGCAGCAGTGTGATTTTCTTTTGAGAATCTCAGAAAACATCAAAACAGTCATCCATCATGATCAATTGGGCTTTATCCCAGTGATGCAGGGATGGTTCAATATACAGAAATCTTTCAAGGTAATCCACTGTATGAAGAAATTCTAGGAAAAAAAAAACATGATCATTTCATTAGATACTGAGAGAGCATTTGACAAAATTCAACACACCTTCATGATAAAGGTCCTGGAAAGATCAGAAATTCAAGGCCCATAACTATACATATAAAAGCAAGATATAGGAACCAAGTACCTAACTTTGAATTAAATGGAGAAACCTTGACGCACTCCCAGTAAAATCGGGGACTAGACAAGGCTGCCCACTCTCTCCCTACTTATAAAACATAGTACCTAAATTCCTAGCCAGAGCAATAAGACAATGAAAGGAGGTCAATTGGTAGGATAAAATTTAAATGGGAAGTATTGGCATAACATTAAATGTAAACTTCTTTGATAAGACTTTAGAAAGTTAAACTATAATATAGTGAGAATCTCTAAAACATTAATTAAAAAAAAGAAGAAAGGATTATCTGTTCACTCTCAGTTGTTAGGCAGATTTAGCACACATACTCATTGTCTTTCTCCTGAAGCATTTCTGATCCTGGGATGTGTGTAACAATAAATTCAAGTCTAAGCATCTGTAGAAAATAAATACACTTCATATGATTGCTGTGCATGTGAATGTTTTCTACCATGCTTACATAAAACACATCACAGAAGGTGAGTTTTAAGAACACAATGAGAAGTGCCGAAATTATAAACATGAATGTGTTTATAAAGGTCCATAACCTACATAAAGTTGTAATTTTCAAAGAATGGTTTTAAGATGTCTCAGCAACTAAGAGGATTTACTGTTCTTGAAGAGGACCTAGGTTCGTTATTAGTATCCACATGATGGCTTGAAAACACTCTAGATCCATGAGATCCAAATAATTAACCTGAAAATGTACATGTGAGGAAGTGTATATGGAATTATTACCATTTGATATCTTGGAATAATCATGTAGTCAGAAATGCATATTTGCATTCAATAAAAAAGTAATGAAAAATGAGGCCATGAATTTAAAATGGAGTAAATAGGAATATTTGTGAAGAATTGGAGAGAAGAAAGGACGAAATGTCATAATTAAATGGAATCTTACAAATAAAATTAAAAAAAGTAGTAGCTGCATCATCTCAATAACATCTACAAATACCTATGAGAGGACTATATAATTATTTCTTTATTTCCCAGAATTAGCTGATATCTGAGAGCCTATGGCATGAAAGGAAACATAATAAGGAAATTCTACATTGAACCACACAGAAATCAAAATAAGTGCAACTCACAGACTGGAGCTGTTCTTTTTAAGATGAGGATACTCCCTACAGATATACACATATTGTCTCTGATCTCAACCAGCAGAGGTCATGCCCTCTTAATGCATCACTGACCTGGCTGCAGCTGTTCCTAGCCTTTGAAGGTTTGCATATACCCAGAGCACAGCCCACTGATGTGAGGACTTCTCTATCTCCAGGCCATACCCTGTGCTAGAGTCAGCCTCACTCATGTCACACACAGACAAGAGTGCTCCTAGTCAGATCCTGGGGTTGCTGCTGCTCTGGCTTACAGGTGAAGAAGACTGAATAACAGGAATGTCATACATATGGCTGTTGTTAGTGCTCCATGGTCTCCATAAACGTCTTATATATGACAGAATAAATTGTGTGGGAATTTATTTTCAATTTCCACTATCAGGTGCAAGATGTGATATCATGATGACTCAGTCTCCTGCCTCTCTATCTGCATCTCTGGGAGAAACTGTCACAATTACATGCCAGACAAGTCAGGATATCAGCAGGTAGTTATCAGGATATCAGCAGAAACCAGAGAAATCTCCTAAGCTCCTGATCTATGGTGCAGATGTTTTGGAAGATGATGTTCCATCAAGTTCATTGGCAGTGGATCTGGCACACAGTTTTCTCTCAAAATCAGCAGCCCACATCCCGATGATACTGTAATGTATTACTGCCAACAGGATTGCAGTGATCCTCCCACAGTGATTCAAGCCATGGCATAAACCACCCAGGGAAGGAGAGCAGGAGCTTCCACAATTCTCCTTCTGTGGTCTCCACCTGCTGCAACTGTTTCCTGTTGGGAAGACATAAAGGTCAACGTAATGTTTTTGTTCAGAGTTCAGGTGAACTTTAATATGTCCAAATTTTATGTCACGCCCTAAGCAGGAATCAGCCTCACACAAGTTACACACAGACATGAGTGCTCCCACTCAGATAATGGAGTTGCTGCTGCTCTGTCAGTCAGCCACACTGAGAACAGATTATTCTTTGAATCTAAAGTCCATTTTTTACTGAAAGTAAGGCTTCCTGATGACATGATTCTCAGCCGTTGTGTCAACTCTCATATGCATGGAAAGGATGAGGGTTTCCTCCATTACCTGTTTGTTCATTTCTGTCCTTATTAGGAAGGCAAATGTCTCAACTGCTTTTCCATTGCTGTGACAGCAATGTATGTATGTATGACCGAGGTAATTCATAAAAGAAAGTATTTAATCTTTGAATGTTTGTTTTAAGAGAATTAAACCATTTCCTACATGGTAGTAAATGGGGCATCAGGCAGGGAGACATGGTTTTGGGGAACAAGTATGTGGCTATACACCTAAAACTTCACCATATCAGCACAATTTTAGAGGCATTAATAAGAACAGAAGTCTATATACCTGATTTTATTGGTATCAGCATCAGTTAGAATGCATATAGAAAAAGAAAATAAAAGCCACCTAAAGGAAGTAAGTGTTTTAATATAAGTAATAAGAGCATGAGTAGTATATACAGCCACCAAACTTAATAAGATGGATGAAGCAAAGAAGTGCAGGCTGACAGGAACTGGATGTAGATCTCTCCTGAGAGATACAGCCAGAATATGGCAAATACATATGCGAATGCCAGTAGCAAACCACTGAGAACTGGACTCCGTTTGAAAGAAAAGGAGAAAGGACTGAGAGAGCTTGAAGGGACTTGAGACTTCATATAAACCACAATGCCAACCAACCAGAGCTTCCAGGGACTAAGCCACTACCTAAAGGCTATACATGGACTGACCCTGGGCTCCAACTGCATAGTTAGCAATTAATAACCTAGTAAGGGCACCAGTGGAAGGGGAAGCCCCTGGTCTTGCCAAGGCTGTACCCCTAGTGAATGGATTCTTGGGTGGAGGGGGGTATTGGGGGGAGGATGGGGAGGGGAACACCCTTATACAAGAGGAGGGGAGGGGTTAGGGGAATGTTGGCCTGGAAACCCAGAAAGTGAATAACAATCAAAATGTAAATAAGAACTACCCCAGTTAATAAAGATGGGAAAAAAAAAAAGCTTAAACAAAGGGCCTATGGTTAATGTATTCAGAATCTTAAGAAGACTCATCAAGATGCAAAAAACACATTCCTCAGCTGTATTCATACTGAGTCTTCTTCCCTCCTAGCACAATGTGAAATACCTGCCAAATTCTTAGATGGTGGTACCAAGGACCAAGGACTATTTCTATCTCCCTATCTCCGTCTCTTCCCCACCCCCATTATGTGTGTGTGTGTGTGTGTGTGTTTGTGTGTGTGTGTGTGTAAAGTTATTTTTTTCTTGGGAACTATGAGAAGTATGCCCTGTTTTAATGCTCTATTTGGAAGAAAATATTAGGATATGAAAGTTACTCTGATCCTCATGCAAAAGCATCACAATGACCTTTGAATTGAATCTAAGGGAAGAGTCTCAGCAGCCAGAGACAACATAGAAGCATTTGCAGTAGAGTGGGCTCTCACTTCTTCCCTGAGTGGTTTATGTCATGGCCTGAATCACTGTGGGAGGAGCACTAGAAGCGTGTAGACAGTAATAGATTCCAATATCTTCAACCTGTAGTCTGATGATCTTAAGAGAATACTGTGTGCCAGATCTACTGCCGCTGAACCTTGATGGGACCCCATCTGCCAAGCTGGTTGCACCATAGATCAGGAGCTGAGGAGATTTCCCCAGTTTCTGCAGATACCATATTAACCAATTACCAATGTCGTGGCTTGCCTGGCATGTGATGGTGACAGGGAGGCAGGAGACTGTGTCATCTGGATGTCACATTTACCACCTGAGATTGAAAATTGAAAAACAATTCCCATACAATTAATCTTGGTAAAAGACAACATTTATGGAGACCATCCACTGAGCACTTACCACACTGATCTGTATAAATTTTCAGTTTATTCAGTCTCCTTACCTGTAAGCCAGAGTAGCAGCAACCCAAGGAGTTGAGTGGGCACATTCATGTTTCTGTGTAACATGTGTGAAGCTGACTCCAGCACAGGATGAGACCTGACTATAAAGAAGTCGACTGAGCAGTGGGCTGGCCTCTGGGCACATGTAAATCAGCAAACTGTAGGAATGGCCATGGCACTGGTCAGGTCAGTGACTCATTAGAGGTCTGTGGTCCTCTTATGCTTTAGATCAGAGAGCCAGTACAGGTTTATTTGGGTTTATTTGTAGAGAATGTGCTCCTCTTTTGTAACAGCAGCAGCAACAACAACAACGAATCACCAGGCCATGAGATGCGATTTTTGTCATATTCGTTATCGGATTTTCTGTTTTATTTCTCTTATAGCAGGGCCTGGAACCTACAGTAAATTTTAAACAGTATATAAATGGTTATAGGGCAAATTCATATTTACCTGCGAAGGTTATTGAGGTGGTATAGATTAAACTTTTTTTTCTGCTTGTGAGATTGAATTTTAATAATAAATTTTGTCTCTTTTATTTCTTCCCTCTATAATCCCACAAATATCCCCTCTTCCTCTACTTGTAATTCATCACCTCCTTTTCCATTAACTGTTATTGCATAATTGAATGTACTTAGACACACTCATACATACACACACACACACACACACACACACACACACACACACACACATATATATATATATATATATATATATATATATATATGGTTGATCATTATCATACAGACAATAAATTGGTTATGCTCTCCCCCGGAGAGGAAGACCTCTCCTCCTCCTAGCTTTATCCAGTATTGTATGCTTGATTATGGTTGATCATTATCATACAGACAATCAATTGGTTATGCTCTTCCCCGGAGAGGAAGACCTCTCCACCTCCTAGCTTTATCCAGTTATGTATACTTCTTTTTGTAGAACTGAGACCATATGGGGTTTATCCCATCCAGTATGGCAAATTCAGTGGTGTCCTACTTTTTTCAGCTCACATTTGGGCAGTTATTTAGGTGAGATTGCAGGTATATCTTCTGATATTCGTAGGAGATTCAATCTCAGAGTAAACTCTCTAATCTTTTGGTTCTTACTGTGTTTCAACTCCACTGTTCCAAATTTTTCCCAAGCCTTGTGTATGGAAAAGATTGTAGATGTATCCGCATGATTGATCTACACAACTCCCCATGGAACTCAGCAAGAATCATTTTGATAACAATGATTCCCAAAAGACTAATACAATTTTACTGGAACACATTGTTTGTGGAAAAGTACAGGAGCTTTCATAACATTAATTTTTTCAGGTAAACAATCTTATTTTACTCTACTTTTGACAGAGAAGCTACCCAAGCACTACTGACATCAAGACCAGAGAAATAAATGGGTTTCTCTCCTTTCATCTATGCCTATGAGCTCTTTACCTAGATTAGGCTGGAATTATATATAAGCCCAGTATTTCTGTGAGGCTTCACATTATTGTACCTGAGTTATTGCATATTAATACAATTAATTGTCTTTAAAGAATATTAGTTTTCTATCAGTAATATCATCCATGTCTTTGAATGTACAATTGTTCTTCTTGCATAGGCTATGGGCATCATGCCTTCTCCAGAAACTAAGAATAGATGAATCTTAATTTAATTTCAGAACAAAGGGATTGAATCTATTGGTGAGAGAAGCATGTACAGAAGTGAAGATAGAAGCTAAGCACAGGGAGATACCATAATGGGTACCAAGTAGATCCTAATTGGGAGTAAAGCTATGGTGGATTTAGTGTGAGTTTCCATGATCCATTGATTGGAAAGAGTTTGCATGTATATGTAATCATTCTGTAGAGTGTAAAAATCATCCAGGGTGATGATATCCATGAGGGGCCTGAATATGATATTGGGGACAAAATTAAGAAGAAGTGTTAGAATATATTTTAAAAATAATTAACCTGAAAACTGATGAAAAGTGTGACTAAAGTATGTTTTATAGTGCTTGCTAAAAGCAGTACATCCAAGAATCTGCAGTAGAGACAAATTATGACCCATATCCTGATACCCATTATTATGCATCTATTCACACATGTATATTTTCATTAAGCAATTACATCACACTCTCAAATATATGGAATCCATCAAATTCGTAACTTTATTTCACTGTTGGTAGTAAATAATTTGAAAACGTAGAGGGAAATAGATCATTTCAATAGATTAATACCATTAGCAATAATCAAGGAAAAAAACAGTAAAAATGGAAAAAAAAGACTGCTCAATAGCCTTGCCTCTCTTTTCACATCCTTTAATGATCTGTTGAGGTCAGAGTGGAAGTCAAACTCCATGTCTGTGGTTCAGGGGAATCTTTTCCTGCCATATTTGCTAATGTGATTTAATCACATGTTTTTTATAATTTTAACTTTGAAAATTACTAGATGTCAACAAACAACCTCTCTCCAGGTTATAATGATAAACAATCCAGCTGCCTCAGCAACACTGTAGTGGATTATGATGGATGAATGGAAAATGATAGAGGAGTTACACTTACCCTTCTGCCAAGGAAGGTAATTATTCAGGGCCATTGTCCTAGGACAGGTGTTTTTACATCTACAACACAAAGAATTGCTAGGATCTCTAGTCTCCCATGACAAATGTAGTGATGAAAAGTGCCCAGACCATTCTCACAGAAGTAGGTAAAGACAAGGAGAAAATGCTGGATGACAAGTGAACAAGAAACTAACTAGAAACTTCTCTTGCTCCTAGTGTTACAGTGATTGATACTATATACCAGCCCACACTCTGGTGATCTTTATTGGATAGACCTGTATTATGTCTTCTCCCTGCTGGAGAGATTGCAAAAATGAAGACAAAGTTAAGTCTTTGTTATTGATGGGCCCAGGAAAAAGTTGAACAATCAGTAATAGTAATTGTAATCTTTTCAGGAAAAATAATCAACTGAATCTGAACCTGTTTCTTCCTGTGAATATACAACAAAACCAGTAAGAAGAACAATGTGTAAGCTATCAAACATAAATATATGGAGAACACACACACACACACACACACACACACACACACACACACACACATCTATATATATCCAGCCTAATTTTTACTACTAAGGAAGAAGAAAATATTATACTAGGATTTAGCTTAATTGATAGACTTTTTCCTAATATTAAATAATATTTAAGAGCATTGTGTGAACAGGGCCTGGTGATAACTCCTGTAGTCCCAGTTCTTGAAAGTAGGAAGCAGTAATTCTAGAACTGCAATGTCATCCTCTACTAAAAGTTTAAGGTCATACAGTTTTGCATGAACCCTGGATTTGATCAGAAAAAAGTAATTTTTGAAGTCAATTAAGAAACAAAGATGATAATATATTAAAAATGATTCAAAAGTTCACCTATTAGAACACTTATTGCTTATTCCTTATGGAAACTTTCAATCTGCATTTGAATTAGTTCAAATAAAACCATGTAGACTCGAATAAGTATTAGCCACGAATAAAATTAATACACCTAACTCTTATAAAACTTCATTATTTTATAATAAATTTTAGGTTATTTCAAATACCTAAGTTATTGTGGAACTTCATGAGTTTTCATCATTAACACTTAAAACTATGTCTAATACGTTGGTATCAATATTTCCTAACTGGTTTAAAGACATAGGGTTGCTTTTTTCCTGAAAATTTATGGGTCTAACATAACTCTGACTGTTCTCAAACTTGTAGTAGTTGATGATTTTGAATTTCTGCCACCACTCCCAAGAGCTGGGACTACAAGCTTGCCAAAAATTCCTAATTTCTGCAATGCTTGTGGGTGTAATCCAGGTTTTTGTTTTGTTTTGTTTTTTGGTCATAGGAGGAAAGAAGTCCGTAATTGTGGACTGATGTCTATATGCAGGTGAGGGCAGACAAAAGATAAGCCAAGGCCTGTGATTGGGCAGTGAAAAAGTAAGTTTGGCATAGAGTTTTGGAGAGAGGAAAGAGAGGAGGAAGAGGAGAGGGTGAGGAGAACCAAGGTGGTGGCAGAGACGAGTGACCTGGACCTATGTGGCCACAAAGTATCACAGGTAGTTATGAATAATATATAAGGGGTGGATTTTTATAGGACAATTTTTCTTATATAGGTGGGTAGTTTATAGCAATATTAATTGACTCTAATTTTATTCTCTGGATTACTTTTGGAGTAATAGTTTACTGATATAAATCTGATAAATAAATTATAAGCTTCTAGAGTTTTGATTTCACATGGATATTGGGAAGTGTGGCAATAACCCCAGGGGGCAGATGCTAGGACTGTGAACAGAGTTTACAGCACAGAGTTGCAAGAGGTTAGCTGCCACAGGGCCCAGAGAGTAACTGGTGCCAATGTGGAGCTAGCCATAGAGGAGGAGAGACTGTTTGATACAGAGTAGCAGGAGGTAGTGTTCCATGGTGCATGTGCTCCACATCTATATATTTTCTCCATCTTTATTAAATTGAGTATTTCTTATTTACATTTCAATTGTTATTACCTTTCCTGATTTCCAGGCAACTATACCCCTAACCCCTCCCCTCACCTTCTATATTATATCATTTACTACTACAGGTGTTGAAACAAAGTTTTAGGCAAGAATCTATTAAAAATTTAAGATTACATGGACTCAATCACAGGAACCTAGAAACAAAGGAACACAGGGAGAATCTCTGTTCCCAGACACTAGGTCCCCTGATGTGAAAAGAAACAAGCTGCTGTGAGTTAGGGAGTAGAGAGTGTGGCTGAATTCAAAGACTGCCTTTTTGCTTTTAGAATAGAGTTTTATAAAGAGTTTGTCCAAATTACATGGGAAATTTCACTCACAATTCAGACCTAAGATAAAAAAATTAGAAATCTGTAGCACCACGCAGAGTGCATAATAGATGTACATTATATAAGTTGCTAGTGAAGTGAGCGAGGTCTGAGCATCCAGGTGGAGAGCTTAACAGATGGTATAAAGATATAATGCTCCAATAATTCATACATATTCTCTTTAATGTGGGCTCCACAGGAAATTTGGATTAAAATCATGATTTGACAAGCTGCCTACTTCTTACTAACAGGTATTTATAGAAGTGTCATTTTAAATTTATTAATATAAATGGTGTTTATAGTTAGAAGAAAATAATACAGCTTTTGCTTGAGTTATGTGGGAAATTCACAATTCACAGCTATTACAGAGAAAAATGCAATGGCTCTAAGCAGAGAGCATAATAGATAAAAAAAAACCCTGCCTACTTCCTATGGGCAGGTATTAGCAGAAGTTTACTTTAAAGATGGTATATTAGGGTCTACAAAAATTTCATATTCTCTAATGTGGGTTCAATGGGAATTTTGGGTTTATTTCCTGCCATGATAGATTGGAAAAGAGTAAAAATAGGATCATATAATATTTTAGTTTAGACTTCATTTGCTTTCATATTGTTTCCATTTTCAAAATAGGTGTGACTTTGAGTTTTGTGAAAATGTTTTTCTGGGAGAGAATACAAGATACAATCTTTTCTGATTGCCAACTGAAGGATATGCTGACTTGGGGAAAGGGTTTTATATTTGCGATTTTAGAAAATGAGCCCTGGATCCAATCCTTAGCACCACAAGAAAAACTACTTTGTTAAATGTCATTTAACCACAGCAACTGAATATAAACTTAGTTTTTGAAATACAAAAGAAAAAGAAAAAGAAAGATGATTTGGATCTGTATATCTCCCTGAGACATATGAATTATATTTGATAGAGGGATACCCCTGGAATAACTAGATTCAAAGGAATAAAACAACAAAAAAGAATTTAATCCCAACGAGTCTGTACACTACAGAGACAGATACAATCCATACAGATATCTTGATGATACTAAAATTTTGTCTTGAGATTTATACATTACAGAATGTACAGCTTTGTTAATCTCATCATCAGACATGCTGAACTGACCTGCTTGAGCTCCAGATCTTAAAGACTTTTGGCCAGATCCAGTCAGGAGAAACACAGAGACTACAGTGATCATTGGTGTGGACTTCTTAAGGCCTGACCAGGTTCCTCCTTTTTCCTACCCCTACCCCCAATATATCTAAATGTTCATACGCAGCCTGAAGAAGATGTGAACAATTGTCGACCCAGTGTCCTCGACCTGTGGGTATGGGGATGGTTGTTCTGATTTTGTTATTCTGGGGAATTTAGAAATGGTCATATTTTAGCAGAGATAACTAATATAGGAATGACTGTTTAGTCATAATGTCGTTTTATAGAAATCCTTTTATTCATCACTAAATCAAATTATAATCTCTTAATTTGAAACAGAATTTATTTAATATAAATTTAATTATTTCATTGATATTAGTTTCTTATTGATAAAAAATTGTGATTGATATTGTACTCTCATATAGACATTATGCCTATACAAATCATTTAAATATATAAGACTTACACCCAGTCCTATAACTGCTATTATAAACTGCTTCTAAATGATTAAGCAGTATGAGTTAAGGGCCAGATACTAAATTCATGGCTCTGAGTTTACTACTCTTAGGGTATTTTCAAGATAATTTTTAGATAGCTAAGAGTAGTTAATGGATAACAATCTAGATTACTTTACATGAAGAGATGGTTTTCAGAAATGTCAGAAATTCACAAAATGTGACATTTAATGTTGTTTATTCTTTTGTTGTTGAGACATATCTGCTCCTAGAAGCAGATCCCCTATTTGGATTTAAAAAAAATGAGTGTCTCTACCAACAGGTGAGGTAATAAGTTGTGGCTAGGTAGCCACTGGGCAGAAATTGCCTATTTCATCTGCAGACAAGTTACTGTCCAAGAAATGACACACTACACAGAAGAGTTGACTGATAATCTCTGCCAAGCCAGAATAATCAGTCCTTCAAAATTCTGTTACAAAGGTCTGTCAGATCATTCTGGGCCAGAAGGACAAAGCATGATGTTTGTACATGTTTCTAACATGGGAATATACAGGTTGGCAGTTGTCTCTTCAACTTGTCTCAGTTTGGTAAGCTGAATTAGGCTTCCTTTATTTTCAGATAGTATTGTTCATTCTTAGATTTCTGATGGGGTTGATGACTAATTACCCAGGTGATTCAACATTGAGATTACATACTTAATTAGATAATTTCACATAATATACAAGATAGCCAAGATATAACACATGGATTTGAAGCCTTTCTTCAGGAGAGTTAGGTTAGGATAGATAGGTAGATTATCGAGTATTCCATTGAATTGACAAAAATGATGACTTGGGTGTTAGGTATATTTTATCCTTTATAAATCATAGAATGGTAATAGTTGTGCTCAGCTTACATCTGAGAGAAAAGATCTTTTTTTTAATTATGCAGATAGGGTAAAATGTGTATTGGTGTCTACATGCAGGTGAAGGCAGGCACAAGATACAGCAATGGCTGTGATTGGGTGGTGAAAAAGTAAGGTGGGCACACAATTTTGGAGAAAGGAGACAGGAGGGGAAGAAGAGAAAAACCAAAGTGGAGGCAAAGAAGGACGACCTAGATCTGTGTGGCCTTAAAGTGCCACAGTAGTTATGAATATTTCATAAGGGATGGATTTTATAGGACAATTTGTCTTATCTACATGGGCAGTTTATAACAATATTAATTGGCTTTAGTTTATTGCGTGGACATTTTGTGGAGTGAGAATTTATCGAAATAATCTGGTTGATTAAATTACAAGCTTATGGAGATTTGATTTTAATGGGTTACTGAGAGTTGTGACAAGAACCACAGGGAGCAGATGCTGGGAATATGAGCAGACTCCACAGCAAAAGATGCATGAGATAGGCGGTCTCTGAATGGAACTGCAATGGCATCGAGGGGTGGGAACTAGAGTGATGGTGAGATCCCTGAAGAGCCCAGAAAGTAGCTGGCAGCAACATGGTATGGAAATGGGGAACTTAGTGAGTCGGGTGGTGACATTTCACTGTTTGAGATGAAAATACCCAGTAGACGTCAAGAGACCCTATGGCTCAATCAACAGCGTGGGATGGTGTTTTGCTTTATATTTATATTATTTACTACTACATATAAGTAAGATACATCCCAGAACAGTGTGTTTTTACTTCCTAGTAGTAAGAATTGGACTGCTCATGTGTTTGTTTCTTCACATATTTACCTGTGATAGGCTATGTAGAATGTTCCTTAGCTGCTGATCATTTTCAAGAAGAAAGCGTCTCAACTGTAGCCCATCAGTTTTTTGTTTTTTTTGTTTGTTTGTTTGTTTTTGTTTTTCTTTGTGCAAAGCAAAATTTGCCCTTAATCATTGTCTGCTTTTTTCTGGAGTTTCTTTTGAACAAATAGCCAACTCTACCTTAATTTTAATAATCTTTCCAGCAGGGGGAGCCAATGACACTTGTCTATCACTTGATTTTACTGTCAATCACTGTAACAATAAGGATTGGAGAAAAGAGAAAATTTTAGTTTCTGATGCCCTTGGCATTCAATTCGTCTATTCCTTTTAGGATCGGTGGGACACTGGTTTACTTTCCTATACACCCATTGTTCTCCAGGTCAGAGAAAATACAACTGCGGGATTGCATAACCATACTGAAATCCAAAATCTCCATCCTGATCTGAGGACATCAGTATAGGCAGTGAAAAGATCTCCAAAGTGTGATATTTCATTTGATATTGAGAAGTCTCTTTTGCCCATTATTTTTATCCTGAATATTGCTAATGGTATGAACTTATGAAAATGAACTATTGAGACACTAGACCATATCATCACTATATTTGGGACTGTAGATATGGCTATGAAACAAATTGAGTGTGAATTTCATATCTACTGTGCTTCTTGTCTCCTTTGTAGAAAAGACCCTTGTGCTGTTTTCAGACTAAAGGAATAACATTTTAGTGTGTTGTTACACTTTATCCATTAGGAGTGAATACACATTAAACACCACAATCATAGATCACTGTACTATAATTAAACAAACATTGTTAGCGACAGTGTGTTTTTCTGTTTCTTTCTTTCTTTTAGGCTTCATTTTCTTTTTATTTTATTTTTAATTGATTATTTTATTTATTGGCATTTCAAATGTTATCCCCCTCTGCATTTTCACCTCCAACCCCACTCATAACCTGGTGCCTTCCTCTTGCCTTTATGAGGGTGCTTCTCTACCTGCCTACACACTCCTGTCTCAAGGCCTGAGCATTACCCTACCCTGGGTCATCAAACCGCCACAGGACAAAGGGGATCCTATCCCATTGATGCCAGATAAAATCACCCTCTGCTACACATGCCATGGGTCCCTCGATATGTACTCTTTCATTAGTGGTTTTGAACCTGGGAGCTTTGGGTGGTATGGTTGGTTGATACTGTTGTTCTTCCTAAGTGGTTGAAAACACCTTCAGCTTATTCAGTCCTTCGCTTAAGTTATCCACTTGGGTCCCCATACTCACTCCAATATTTGGCTGTGTGCATTCATGTCTTGTTCATGCTCAGGCTCTGCCCTCTTAGGGCACAGCTATACCAGGCTCCTGTCAGCAAGTACTTCTTGGCATTAGCAATAGTGTCTTGGTTTGATGTCTGAAGATGGGATGGATTCCTAGGAAGAGAATCCCTAGATGACCTTTCATACGTTTCTGCTCAACTATTTATCCCTGCACTTCCAAGAGTATTTTCTTCCCCTTCGCAGTAGGACTGTAGCATCCACACATTGGTGTGGTCTTCTCTCCTTTTCCATTTCATATGTTCTGTGACAAACGATATTCCAACCTCATTTTTGGCTATTATTCACTTATCAGTGAGTACATACCATGTGTGTTCCTTCGTGATTGAGTTACCTCACTCAAGAGAAATTTTCTACTTTCATCAATCACCTAAGAATTTCATTAAGACATTGTTTTTAATAGCTGAGTAGTACTCCTTTGTGTAAATATACCACATTTTCTGTATCTATTTTTGTGACCAGGAACACCTGGCTTGTTTCCAGCTTCTGGCTATTATAAGTAAGGGTGCTATAAATATGGTAGATCATGGCTCCTTATTATATGTTGGAGCATCTTTTGAGTATATGCCCAGGTGTGATGTAGCTGTGCCCACAGTTAAAATTATTTTCAATTTACTAAGGAAACACTAAACTGATTCCCAGAGTGGTTGTACCAGTGGTAGTCCCACCAGCAAAGGAGGAATATTCCTCTTTGTCCACATCCTCACCAGCATATGTTGTCACCAGAGTTTTTTATCTTAGCTATTCTGACTAATGTAAGGTGGAACTTCAGGGTCCTTTCAATTTACGTTTCCCTGATGATTAAGGTTGTTGAACATTTCCTTAATTGCTCCTCAGTCATTTGAGATTCCTCTGTTGTAAAATCTCTGTTTAGATCTGTACCCCATTTTTAACGTGGTTATTTTGTTGTCTGGAGTCTAAGTTCTTTGTATTCATTGGGTATTTACCCTCTATCAGATGTAGGATTGATAAAGATCTTTTCCTAATATGTTTGTTGCCATTTTGTCCTACTGACAGTGTCCTTAACCTTACAAAAGCTTTTCAATTTTATGAGGTTCCATTTGTTGTTTCTTGATATTAGAGCATAAACCACTGTTGTTGTTGGTTGTTTTTTTTTTTTTTCAGAAAATTTTCCACTGTGCCAGTATGTTCTGATTCAGTCCCACTTTCTCTCCTACTAGACTCATAATGTCTGGTTTTATGTAGAGGTCCTTAACTCACTTGAGATGGAGCATTGTACAAGGAGATAAGAATGAGTAAATTGCATTCTTGTATATGCTAACTGCCCGTTGAACCAGCATCATTAGCTAATGAAATGCCGTTGTTTTTCCAGATTGTTTTGGATCTTTTGTCAAAAATCAAGTGAAGAAAGTTGTGTGGGTTCATTTCTGGGTCTTTAGTTATATTCTAATGATCTATCTGCCTGTCTACTTACAAATACCATCCTGTTTTTATCACTATTGCTCTGTAGTATATCTTGAGGTCAGGGATGCTGATTCCCCCAGCAGTTCTTTGCATTGTTGAGAATTGTTTTTGCTATCCTGGGTTCTTGGTATTCCAGATAAATTTGAGAAATGCTCTTTCTTTCTCTGTGAAGAATTGTGTTTGAATTTTGATAGGAATTGCATTGAATCTGTAGATTGCTTTTGGTAAGATAGCCATTTTTATTATATAAATCTTGCCAACCCATAATAATGGGAGTTGCTTCCATGTTCTCAAATCTTGTTCAATTTCTTTCATCAGAGACTTGAAGTTCTTGCCATAGAAATATCTCACTTGCTTGGTTAGTGTCACACCAAGATATTTCACATTATTTGTGACTATTGTAAAGGGCATAGTTTCCATAATTTTTTCTCAGTCAGTTTATCCTTTGAGTAGTGAAAGGCTTCCTTTTGTTTGAGTTAATTTTGTATCCAACCACTTTGCTGAAGTGTTTATCAGAAATAGGAGTTCTCTAGGGGATGTTTTTGTTTCTCTTATATATACTACCATATTATCAGCAAATAGGAATATCTTGACTTCCTTCTTTATTATTTGTATCCCTTTGATCATTTGTTGCCTAATCGCTCTTGCTCTAACTTCAAGTACTATATTGAATAGATGGAGGAGAGTGGACAGTCTTGTCTTGTCCCTGATTTTAGTGAGACTGATTCAAGATTGCCCCATTTAGTTTGATGTTAGCTATTTTCTTGCTGTATATTGTTTTCATTGTAATTAGTTAAGGACCTTGAATTTCTATTCCCTTCAACACTTTTGGCATGAAATGGTGCTCTATATTGTCAAAAGGTTTTTCAGCATCTATTGAGATGATCGTGTGTTTTTTTTTTCCTTTGAGTTTGTTTACATGGTGAAATCTGTTGATAGATTTCTGTATATTGATACATCCATGCATCCCTGTATGAACCCTACTTGGTCTTGATGGATGATCATTTTAATGTGTTCTTGGATTCAGTTTATAAGAATATTATTGGGTATTTTGGCATCAATATTCATGAGGGAAATTGATCTATAGATCTCTTTGTTAGATCTATGTTTTGTTTAGGTATCACTGGAACTGTGGCTTCACAAAGCATTTAGGGTAGTTTTTCTTGTGTTTCTATTTTATGAAATGTTTTAAGAAGTATTGGTTTAGAGAATTCTGCACTAAAAGCATCTTGTTTCAAGGATTTTTGTTTGGGAGTCTTTTAATGACTGCTTCTGTTTGTTTAGGTGTTATGGGACTGTTTAGATGGTTTAACTGATCCTGATTTAATTTTGGAACCTGGTATCGGTCTAGAAAATTATCCAGTTCATCTAGATTTTACAGTTTTGTTTTCTATAGGCTTTTGCAATAGGATCTTACAGTTTTTTTGTTTTTTGTTTTTTTTTTCTTTTTCTTTTTTCTTTTTTGGTGTTTTTTTTTATTTCTTCAGTTTCTGTTAGGTCTCCATTTCCATTTCTGATTTTGTCAGTTTTGATACTGTCTTTGTGTACTCTTGTTAGAATGGCTAAGGTTTTATCTATCTTGCTGATTTTCTCAAAGAACCAGCTTTTGGTTTTGTAGACTTTTGTTTAGCTCTCTTTGTTCCTACTTGATTGATTTGAGCCCTGAGTTTGATTATTTTCTGTTATCTAGTCTTCTTGGATATGTTTCTTTTTTGTTTTAATGTTCTCACATGTGCTATTAAGCTGCTAGTATATGCTTTCTGCAATTATTTTTATGAAAGCACTCTCAGCTATGCATGTTCCTCTTAACACTGCTTTCATTGGACACCATAAATTTATGTAGTTTGTGCCTTCATATTTACTAAATTCTAAAAAGTCTCTAATTTATTTCCTCATCTCTTCCCTGACTGAGTTATCATTGAGTAGACAATTTTTCAACTTCTTGTGTATGTGGACTTTCTGTTGTTTTCAGTGTTGTTGCAGACCAGTCTTAGTCCATGGTGATATGATAAGCTACATGAGATAATTTAAATCTTCTTGTATTGGTTGAGGCTTTGTTGTGTGTCTAATTAATATGGATAATTTTGTAGAAAGTATCCTGAGATGCTGAGAAATATTTATATTCTTTTTTATTTTTTTCAGTGAAATGTGCTATAGATATCTGTTAAGTTCATTAGGTTCATAACATTTGTCAATTTTACTGCCTCTTTGTTTACTTTCTGTTTCCATGATGAGAGTGAGGTGTTAAAGTCTCCTACAATTAGTATAAGTCTCAATGTGTGCTTTGAGATTCAGTAATATTTCTTTTATAAATGAGGGTGCCCTGCATTTGAGGCATAGCTGTTCAGAATTAGGAGTTCATCTTTGTGGATTATTTCTTTGATGAGTATATAGTGTACTTCTCCATCTTTTTTGATAATGTTCTGTTGAAAGTCTATTTTTATTAGATAGTAGAATTGCTACCCAGGCTTATTTCTTGGGTGCATTTGACTGGGAAATTTTTGCCTTTGACTTTGGGGCAGTATCTGTCTTTATCACTGAGATATGTTTTCAGTATCCAACAAAAAGCTGGGTCCTCTTTATATATCCAGCCTGTTAGTCTATGTCTTTTTTTGTGAATTGAGTCCATTGATGTTGAGAGATTTTAAGAACCAAAGATTGTTGCTAATTTTGTTGTTAGAGGTGGAATAATGATTATGTGTTTCTCATCTTTTGGGTTTGTTGTAAGATTAGTTTCTTGTATTTGTTCTCTGTAGTTTTCCTTCTTGTTTTAGAGTTTTCTTTCTATTTTCCTCTGTAGGACGGGATTGGTAGAAAGATATTGTGTAAGTTTGGTTTTGTCATGGAATATCTTGTTTTCTCCCTCTATGGGAATTGAGAGTTTTGCTGGGTATAGTAGCCTGGGCTCACAATTTTGTTCTCTTGGTGTCTGTATGACATCTGCCCAAGATCTTCTTGCTTTTAGAGACTCTGTTGAGAAGTCTGATGTAATTCTGATAGGTCTGGCCTTATATATTACTTGACCTTTCTCCCTTACTGCTTTCAATACTTTTTCTTTGTTATGTGCATTTGGTGTTTTAATTATTGTGTGATAGGAAGAATTTATTTTCTGGTCCCATCTGTTTGGTGTTCTGTGGTTTTCTTTTATGTTTATGGGCATCTCTTTATTTAGGTTAGGAAAGTAGTCTAAAAATATGGAATGCTTCATGAATCTGTGTGTCATCCTTGAGCAGGAGGCATGGTAATTCTCTATGTTTTTCCAATTTTAGTATATGTGCTGCCAAACTGAGCACCAGTGTGATTTTCTTTTGAGAAATCTCATTATTTCACACATTTCTATAGAGAATACTCTATGGATGCAAGGAAGTTTTAACAAGCAGTCCAAAAATTAGATTATAGATGGAATGTAATATTATTAGATTTAAGACAATGGAATATACTGGAAGATGAGACTCCACCATAGTATAAGGCGACTGATTTAGTGTGTCCAGAGACTGACACAGGGAACTAAGCAACAGAATCCAAGTCTACTTGGCATCATCAGAGCTAGGTTCTCCTACCAAAGCAAATATTGTGTATCCAAACACACCAGAAAAGCAAGATTTGGATTTAAAATCACATTTCATAATGATGATGGAGGACTTTAAGAAAGACATAAATAATATCCTTAGAAAAATATGGGACAACCCAAGTAAACCATTAGAAGCCCTTAAAGAGCAAACACAAAAATACCATAAAGAATTACAGGAAAACACAACCAAACAGGTGAAGGAATTGAACAAATCCATCCAAAATTTAAAAATGGATATATAAACTATAGTGAAAGAACAAAGGGAAACAAACTTGGAGACAGAAAACCTAAGGAAGGGATCAGGAGTAGATGCAAGCATCAACAGGAGAGTACAAGAGATGTAGAAGAGAGAATAGTAGAGGTAGAAAACAATGACATAACCATCAAAGATAATGTGAAATGCAAAATGGTCGTAGCCCAAAACATCCCGGAAATCCAGGACAAAATGAGAAGGTCAAACCTAAGAATAATATGTATGGAAGAGAGTGAAGACTCCTAATTAAAGACCCGGTACTCATCTTCAACAAAATTATTGAAGAAAACTTCACTAACCTAAAGAAAGAGATGCCCATAAACATACAAGAAGCCTACAAAACTACAAATAGATTGACAAAGAAAAGAAATTCCTCCTGTCACATAAAAGTCAAAACACCAAATGCACAAAACAGAAAAAAGAATATCAAAAGCAGTAAGGGAAAAAGTTCTAGCAACATATAAAAGCAGACCTATAAGAACTAGAGCAGACCTCTCACCAGAGACTATGAACGTTAAAAGATCCTGGGCAGATGTCATACAAACCCTAAGAGAACACAAATGCAAGTCCAAGCTATTATACCAGCAAAACTCTCAATTAATATAGATGGAGAAATCAAGATATTCAATCTCAAAATCAAATTTACACAATATCTTTCTAGAAATCCAGCCCTACAAATGATAATAGATGGTAATGTCCAACTCAAGGAGGGAAATTACACCCAAGCAATAGCAAGAGAATAAGCTCCTTGCAACAAAACCAAAATAAGAGAGACACACACACATAATTCCACCTCTAACAGGGAAATAACAGGAAGCAACAATCACTATTCATTAATACCTCCTAAAATCGAGGGACTCAATTCCCCAATAAAAATACATAGACTGACAAACTGGACATAAAGAGGACCCAGCACTTTGTTGCATACAAGAAACACACTTTAGTACAAAGACAGACACTGTCTTATAGTAAAAGTCTGAAAAACAACTTTCCAAATAAATGGTCCAAAGAAATAACCTGGAGTAGCCATTCTAATATCGAGTAAAATTGACTTTCAACCAAACTTCATCAACTTCATATTTATCAAAGAAAAAATCCACCAAGATGAAGTCTCAATCCTATTTATCTATGCAGGAAATGCAAGGCAACTACATTCATAAAAGAAACCTTACTAGAGCTCAAAGCACACATTGCACCTCACAAGATAATAGTAGAAGATTTCATCACTCCACTCCCATCAATGGACAGATCATGGAAACAGAAATTAAACAGAGACATAGGAAAACTAAGAGAAGTTATGAACCAAATGGATTTAACAAATATTTATAGAACATTTCATTCAAAAACAAAGGATATACCTTCTTCTTCTTAGCACCTCACACTACTTTCCCCTATATTGACCATAAAATTGGCCAAAAAAAAAAAAACAGGCCTAAATAGATATAAGAAGGTTGAAATAATTTTGTGCATCCTATCAGATCACCACAAACTAAGCTGGCCTTCAATAACAACAATAACAACAGAAAGCCAACATGTACATTGAAGTCCAACAAAATTTTACTCAATAATAACTTGGTCAAGGAAGAAATAAAGAAATTAAGGATTTTATAGAATTTAATGGAAATGAATGAACAACATACCCAAACTTATGTGAAAAAAATGAAAGCAGAGCTAAGAGGAAAACTCATAGCTCTGAGTGCCTCCAGAAAGGACCAGGAGAGAGCGTACATTAGCATCTTGAAAGCTCTGAAACAAAAAGAAGGAAATATACGCAATGGGAATAGAAGGCAGGAAATAATCAAACTCAAGGCTGAAATCAACCAAGTAGAAACAAAGCTAACTATACAAAGAATCAACAAAACCAGGAGCTGGTTCTTTAAGAAAATCAACAAGAATGATAAACCATTAAGCAGATTAACCAGAGGGCCCAGAATGTGTAACCAAATTAAGAAAATCGGAAGTGAAAAGGGAGACATATCAACAGAATCTGAGCCAATTCCAAAAAAAGAAAAAAAATCATTGAACCTACTACAAAAGCCTATATTCAAAAAAACTTAAAACTCAGGAGAAAATGGACAATTCCCTCACAAATACCGGGTATCTAAGCTAAATCAGGATCAGATGAAACATCTAAACAGCCCTATATCTCCTAAAGAAATACAAGCAGTTATTAAAAATCTCACAAGAACACTAACAACAACCCCAGCAAAAGAACCAAGGAATAGATGGGTTTAGTGCTGAATTCTATCAGATACACATAGCGATACTGTTGAAACTATTCCGCAAAATAGAAACAAAATAGAATACTACCTAATTTCTTCTATGAAGCCAGAATTAACTTATACATGAATCACAGAAAGATACAACAAAGAAAGAGAACTTCAGACCAATATCCCTATGAACATCGACACAAAAATACTCAATAAAATTCTTGCAAACTGAGTCCAAGAAAACATCAAATAATGATCCATCATGATCAAGTAGGCTTTATCCCAGGGATGCAGGAATGGTTCAATATATAGAAATCTTTAAATGTAATCCACTATATGAAGAAATTCCAGGAAAAATAAACACATTATCATTTCATTAGACACTGAGAAAACATTTGACAAAATTCATAGAATTTTGTCACAGAACTCACACAACTCACAGAAGTTGCACACAGACATGAGTGCTCCCACTCAGATAATGGAGTTGCTGCTGCTCTGTCAGTCAGCCACACTGAGAACAGATTATTCTTTGAATCTAAAGTCCATTTTTTTAATGAAAGAAAGGCTTCCTGATCACATGATTCTCAGCTGTGGGGTCAACTCTCATATGCATGGAAGGGATGAGGGTTTCCTCCATTACCTGTTTGTTCATTTCTGTCCTTATTAGGAAGGCAAATGTCTCAACTGCTTTTCCATTGCTGTGACAGCAATGTATGTATGTATAGACAAGGTAATTCATAAAAGAATGTATTTAATTTTTGAATGTTTGTTTTAAGAGAAATAACCCATTTTCTACATGGTATTAAATGGGGCAGCAGGCAGGGAGTCATGGTTTTGGAGAACAAGGATGTGGCTATACACCTAAATCTTCACCATATCAGCATAATTTCAGAGCCATTACTAAGAACAGAAGTTTATATACCTGATTTTATTGGTATCAGCATCAGTTGGAATGTCTATAGAAAAAGAAAATAAAAGCCACCTAAATGAAGTAAGTGTTTTGAAATAAGGAACTAGAACATGAATAACATAAACAGCCACCAAACTAAATAAGATGGATGAAGCAAAGTACAGGCTGACAGGAACTGGATGTAGATCTCTCCTGAGAGACACAGCCAGAATATGGCAAATACATATGCGAATGCCAGTAGCAAAGCACTGAACTGAGAACAGGAATCCCTTTGAAAGAAAAGGAGAAAGGACTGAAAGAGATTGAACGGACTTGAGACTCCATATAAACAAAAATGCCAACCAACCAGAGCTTCCAGGGACTAAGCCACTATCCAAAGACCATACATGTACTGTTGCTGGTTTCCAACTGCATAGGTAGCAATGAATAGTCTAGTAAGGCAACCAGTGGAAGGGGAAGGCCTTGGTCCTGCCAAGGCTGTACCCCCAGTGAACGGACTCTTGGCTGGAGGGCAGTAATGGGGGGAGGATGATGAGGGGAACACCCATATAAAAGAGGAAGGGGAGGAGTTAGGGGGATGTTGGCCTAGAAACCAGGAAAGGGAATAACAATTGAAATGTAAATAAGATATACCCAAGTTAATAAAAATGAAAATAAAAAATATATAAACAAAGGTCCCATGGTTACTGTATTCTGGGTCTTAATGAGACTCATCAAGATACAAAGAACACATTCATCATCTGTATTCATACTGAGCCTTCTTCCCTCCTAGCCCAATGTCAAGTACCTGCCAAATTCTTAGATGGTGGTACCAAGGACCAAGGACTCTTTCTCTCTCTTTCCCTATTTCCCTCTCCCTGCCCCCCATCTACGTGTGTGTGTGTGTGTGTGTGTGTGTGTGTGTGTGTGTGTGTGTGTGTGTGTGTGTGTGTAAAGTTATTTATTTTCTTGGGAACTATGAGAAGCATTCCCTGTTTTAATGTTCCTTTTTGGAAAAAATTAGAATATGAAAGCTAGTCTGATCCTCATGCAAAAGTCTCATATTGACCTTTGAATTTAGCCTAAGCAAAACAGTCTCAGCAGCCAGAGACACCAGTACAAGCATTTGCAGTAGAGTGGGCTCTCACTTCTGCTTCCCTGGGTGGTTTATGTCATGGCCTGAATCACTGTGGGAGGAGCACTATAACCCTGTAGACAGTAATAGATTCCAGGATCTTCAACCTGTAGTCTGCTGATCTTGAGAGAATACTGTGTGCCAGATCTACTGCCGCTGAACCTTGATGGGACCCCATCTGCCAAGCTGGTTGCACCATAGATCAGGAGCTGAGGAGATTTCCCTGGTTTCTGCTGATACCATGCTAACCAATTACCAATATCCTGGCTTGCCTGGCATGTGATCGTGACAATTTCTTCCAGAGATGCAGACAGGGAGGCAGGAGACTGTGTCATCTGGATGTCACATTTACCACCTGAGATTGAAAATTGAAAAACAATTCCCATACAATTTATCTTGGTAAAAGACAACATTTATGGACACCATGCATGGAGCACTTACCACACTGATCTGTATAAATTTTCAGTTTATTCAGTCTTCCTTACCTGTAAGCCAGAGTATCAGCAACCCAAGGAGTTGAGTGGGCACATTCATGTTTCTGTGTAACATGTGTGAAGCTGACTCCAGCACAGGGTGAGACCTGACTATAAAGAAGTCAACTGAACAGTGGGCTGGGCTCTGGGCACATGCAAATCAGCAAACGGTAGGAATGGCCCTGGAACTGGTCAGCTCAATGACTCGTTAGAGGCCTGTTGTCCTCTTATGTTTTAGATCAGAGAGGCAGTACAGGTTTATATGGGTTTATTTGTAGAGAATGTGCTCCTCTTTGGATAGCAGGGGCAAAAGCAGCAGCAGCAACAACAACGAATCACCAGTCTATGAGATGCACATTGTTTTCATTTTTGTCATATTCATTATAAGATTTTCTATTTTATTTCTCTCAAAGCAGGGCCTGGAACCTACAGTACAGTTTAAACCGTATATAAATGGTTATAGGGCAAATTCATATTTACCTGTGAAGGTTATTGAGGTGGTGTAGCTTCATCTTTTTTTTCTGCTTATATGTGAGATTGAATTTTAATAATAAATTTTGTCTCTTTTATTTCTTCCCTCTAAAATCTCCCAAATATCCCTTCTTCCTCTACTTGTAATTCATCACCTTCTTTCCATTGTTATACATAATTGAATGTACTTATACACAGTCACACACACACACACAAAAACACACAAACACACACACATATTCTTATCTATAAACTATTGAGTTAGTACAATATAACAGACACACACACACACACACACACACACACACACACATATATATCACGGTTGATCATTATTGGACAGTCAATCAATTGGATCAATTGGTTGTGCTCTGCCCTGGAGTGGAAGACCTCTCCTGCTCCTAGCTTTATCCAGTTGTGTATACTTCGTTGTGTAGAACTTAGACTGTATGGGGTTAATCCCATCCAGTTTGACCAGTTCAGTGGTGTCCTCCCTTTTTCAGCTCGCTTTTCGGCAGTTATTTAGGTGAGATTGCAGGTATATCTTCTGATATTCATAGGAGATTCAATCTCAGAGCAAACTAGCCAATCTTTTGGTTCTTACAGTGTTTCAACTCTACTCTTCCAAATCATTCCCAAGCCTTGTGTATGGAAAAGGTTGTCGATGTTTCCACATGATTGATCTACACAACTTCCCATGGAACTCAGCAAGAATCATTTTGATAACAATGATTCCCAGAAGAATAATAGAAAAATACTAGAAAACATGGTTCATGCAGAAGGGCAGGAGCTTTCAGAACATTAATTTTTTTTCAGGAAAACAGTCTTATTTTACTCTATTTTTGACAGAGAAGCTACCCAAGCACTACTGACATCAAGAGCAAAGAAATTCATGGGTATCTCTCCTCCTATCTATGCCTATGAGCTCTTTACCTAGATTAGGCTGGAATTATATCTAAGCCCAATATTTCTGTGAGGTTTCACATTATTGTACCTGAATTATTGCATATTGATACAATTTATTGTCTTTTAAGAATATTAGTTTTCAATTCTTGATCTTATATCATCCATGTCTTGAATGTACAGTTGTTGTACTTGCATATGCTATGGGCATCATGCCTTCTCCAGAAACTAAGAATAGATGAGTCTTAATTTAATTTCAGAACAAAGGAATTGAATCTCTTTGGTGAGAGAAGCATGTACAGAAGTGAAGATAGAAGCTAAACACAGGGAGATACAATAATGGGTACCAACGATCCTAATTGGGAGTAAAGCTATGGTGGATTTCGTGTGAGTTTCGATGATCAAATGAATGCAAAGAGTTTACATGTATATGTAATGATTTGTAGCATGTAAAAATCTTCCCTGGTGATGATATCCATGAGGGGCCAGAAAATGATATTGGGGACAAAATTAGCATCAAGGTGAAGTGTTGGAATATATTTTAAAAATAATTGGGGTTGGGGGTTTAGCTCAGCGGTAGAGCACTTGCCTAGCAAGCGCAAGGCCCTGGGTTCGATCCCCAGCTCCGAAAAAAAAGAAAAAAGAAAAAAAATAATTAACCTGAAATTGATGAAAAGTGTGACTAAAGTAAGTTTTATAGTGCTTGCTAAAAAGGGTACATCCAAGAGTCTTCAGTAGAGACAAATTATGACCCATACCCTGATTCTACCCATTATCACGCATCTATTCACATATGTATATTTTCATTAAGCAATTACATCACACTCTCAAATATAGGGAATCCATCAAAATGGTAACTTATTTCACTGTTGGTAGTAAATAATTTGAAAAAGTAGAGGGAAAGGGATCATTTTACTAGATTAATGCCATTAGCAATAATCATGACAAAAAAACCACCAAATATGGAAAAAATGGATTTCTCAATAGCCTTGCCTCTTTTCACATCCTTTAATGATCTGTTGAGGTCAGAGTGGAAGTCAACTCCATGTCTGTGGTTCAGGGTAAACTTTTTCTGCCATATTTGCTGATGTGATTTCATCCCATGGCCTTTATATTTTTAGCATTGAAAATTAGTAGATATCAACAAGCAACTTCTCTCCAGGTTATAATGATAAACAACCCTGCTGCTTCAGCAACACTGTAGTGGATTATGATAGATGTATGGTAAATGAAAGATGTGTTACACTTACCCTTCTGAAAAGGAAGGTAATTAGTCAGGGCCATTGTCCTAAGACAGGTATTTTCACATATACAACACAAAGAATTGCTAGGATCTCTAGTCTCCCATGACTAAATGTAGGGATGAAATGTGCCCAGACCATTCTCACAGAAGTAGGTAAAGACAAGAAGAAAATGCTGGATGACAAGTGAACAAGAACCTAACTAGAAACTTCTCTTGCTCCTAGTGTAACTGTAATTGAAACTAGATACCAGCCCACAGTCTGGTGATCTTTATTGGATAGACCTGTATTATATCCTCCCCCTGCTGGACAGATTGCAAAAATGAAGACAAATTTGAGTCTTTGTTCTTGTTTGGCCCAGGAAAAATCTGAAAAATCACTAATAGTAATTGTAATCTGCTCAGGAAAAATAATGAACTGAATCTACACCTGTTTCTTCCTTTGAATATACAACAAAACCATTAAAAAGAATAATGTGTAGGCTATCAAACATAAATACATGCAGAACACACACACACACACACATACACACATTTATATAAATGCAGTCTAATGTTTGCTACTAAGGAAGAAGAAAATATAATACTAGGATTTAGCTTAATTGATAGACTTTTTTTCCTAGTACTAATATTTAAGAGCATTGTGTGAACAGGGCCTGGTGATGACTCCTGTATTCCCAGTTCCTGAAAGAAGGAAGCAGTAATTCTAGAACTTCAATGTCATCCTCTACTAAACATTTAAGGTCATACAATTCTACATGAACCCTGGATTTGACCAGAAAAATGTAATATTTGAAGTCAAATAAGAATCAAAGATGATAATATATTAAAAATAGATTCAAAAGTTCATCTATTATAGCACTTATTGCTTATTCCTTATGAAAACTTTCAATCTGCATTTGAGTTAGCTCAAATAAAACCATGTAGACTCGAATAAGTATTAGCCACGAATAAAATTAATACACCTAACTCATAAAACTTCATTATTTTATAATAAATTTTAGGTTATTTCAAATATCTCAGTTATTGTGGAACTTCATGAGTTTTCATCATTAACACTTAAAACTACGTCTAATATGTTGGAATCAAAATTTCCTAAGTGGTATAAACACATAGGGTTCCTTTTTCCTGAAAATTCCTGGGTCTCACATAGCTCTGTCTGTTCTCAAACTTGTAGTATATGATGATTTTGAATTTCTGCCACCACTCTCAAGAGCTGGGACTACAAGCTTGCCGAAATTACCTAAGTCCTGCAATGCTTGTGGATGTAATCCAGGTTTTTGTTTTGTTTTTTGTTCATAGGAGGAAAGAAGTCCGTAATTGTGGACTGATGTCTATATGCAGGTGAGGGCAGGCAAAAGATAAGCCAAGGCCTGTGATTGGGCAGTGATTTGGCATAGAGTTTTGGAGAGAGGAAAGAGAGGAGGAGGATGAGAGGGTGAGGAGAACCAAGGTGGTGGCAAAGAAGAATGACCTGGACCTGTGTGGCCTCAAAGTATCACAGGTAGTTATAAAAAAATATAAAAGGGGGTCGGGGATTCAGCTCAGTGGTAGAGCGCTTGCCTAGGAAGCGCAAGGCCCTGGGTTCGGTCCCCAGCTCCGAAAAAAAAAAAAAGAACCAAAAAAAATATATATAAAAGGGATGGATTTTTATAGGACAATTTGACTTATATAGGTGGGTAGTTTATAGCAATATTAATTGACTCTAATTTTATTTTCTGGATGATATTTGGAGTAAGAATTTACTGATATAAATCTGATTAATAAATTACAAGCTTCTAGAGTATTGATTTCACATGAATATTGGGAATTGTGGCAATAACCACAGGGGGCAGATGCTGGGACTGTGAACAGAGTTTACAGCACAGAGTTGCAAGAGGTTAGCTGCCACAGGGCCCAGAGAATAACTGGTGTCAATGTGGAGCTAGCCATATAGGAGGAGAGACTGCTGGAGACAGAGTAGCAGGAGGTAGTGTTCCATGGTGCATGTGCTCCACATCTATATTTTTTTCTCCATCTTTATTAAATTGGGTATTTCTTATTTACATTTCAATTGTTATTACCTTTACTTGTTTCCAGGCAAACATAACCCTAACCCCTCGCCTCACCTTCTATATTATATTTTTTACTAATGCAGGTGTTGAGCCAACGTTTTAGGCAAGAATCTACTAAAAATTTAAGATTACATGGACTCAATCACAGGAACCTAGAAACAAAGGAACACAGGGAGAATCTCTGCTCTCAGACACTAGGTCCCCTGATGTGAGAAGATACAAGCTGCTCTGTGTTAGGGAGTAGAGAGTGTGGCTGAATTCTAAGGCTGCAATTTTTGCTTTTAGAATAGAGTTTTATAAAGAGTTTGAATAAATCACATGGGAAATTTCACTCACAATTCCGACCTAAGATAAAAAGAATAGAAGTCTGTAGCACCAGGCAGAGTGCATAACAGATGTATGTTATATAAGTTGCTAGTAAATGAGTGGAGGTCTGAGCATCCAGGTGGAGTGCTTAACAGATGGTATAAAGATATAATGCTCCAATAAGTCATACACATTCTCTCTAATGTGGGCTCCACAGGAAATTTGAGTTAAAATCATGATTTGACAAGCTGCCTACTACTTCTTTTTATTTATTTACTTTTATTCATTTATTTATTATTTTTTTAAACTTGAGTATTTCTTATTTACATTTCGGGTGTTATTCCCTTTCCCGGTTTATGGGCCAACATCCCCCTAGTCCCTCCCCCTACCCTTCTTTATGGGTGTTCCCCTCCCCATCCTCCCCCCATTGCCGCCCTCCCCCCAACAATCACGTTCAGTCTTAGTAGGACCCAGGGCTTCCCCTTACACTGGTGATCTTACTAGGATATTCAATGCTACCTATGAGGTCAGAGTCCAGGGTCAGTCCATGTATAGTCTTTAGGTAGTGGCTTAGTCCCTGGAAGCTCTGGTTGCTTGGCATTGTTGTTCATATGGGGTCTCGAGCCCCTTCAAGCTCTTCCAGTTCTTTCTCTGATTCCTTCAACGGGGTTCCTGTTCTCAGTTCAGTGGTTTGCTGCTGGCATTCGCCCCTGTATTTATTGTATTCTTGCTGTGTCTCTCAGGAGAGATCTACATGCGGTTCCTGTCTGCCTGCACTTCTTTGCTTCATCCATCTTGTCTAATTGGATGGCTGTATATGTATGGGCCACATGTGGGGCAGGCTCTGAATGGGTGTTCCTTCTGTCTCTGTTTTAATCTTTGCCTCTCTATTCCCTGCCAAGGGTGTTCTTGTTCCCCTTTTAAAGAAGGAGTGAAGCATTCACATTTTGATCATCCGTCTTGAGTTTCATGTGTTCTAGGCACCTAGGGTAATTCAAGCATTTGGGCTAATAGCCACTTATCAATGAGTGCATACCATGTGTGTTTTTCTGTGATTGGGTTACCTCACTCAGGATGGTATTTTCCAGTTCCATCCATTTGCCTACGGATTTCATAAAGTCATTGTTTTTGATAGCTGAGTAATATTCCCTTGTGTAGATGTACCACATTTTCTGTATCCATTCCTCTGTTGAAGGGAATCTGGGTTCTTTCCAGCTTCTGGCTATTATATATATGTTATATATATATATATATATATATATATATATATATATATATATATATATATATATATATAAAATCTGTTTGTTGACATTTTTTCCTACTGACAGTATCTTTCAAATTACAAAAGCTTTTCAATTTTATGAGGTCCCATTTGTCGTTTCTTGATATTAGAGCATAAGCCACTTTTTTTTTTCAGGAAATTTTCCACTGTGCCAGTGTGTTCGAATTCATTCCCACTTTCTATCTTAGTAGACTCATAGTGTCTAGTTTTATGTAGAGGTCCTTAACTCACTTGCGTTTGAGCATTGTACAAGGAGATAAGAATGGGTCGAATTGCATTCTTGTATATGCTAACTGCCACTTGAACCAGCATCATTAGCTAATGAAATGCTGTCTTTTTTCCAGACCGTTTTGGATCTTTTGTCAAAAATCAAGTGACCAAAGGTGTGTGGGTTGAATTCTGGGTCATTAATTATATTCTAATGACCTATCTGCCTGTCTCCTTAAAATACCATCTTGTTTTTATCACTATTGCTCTGTAGTAAAGCTTGAGATTAGGGATGCTCATTTCCCCAGGAGTTCTTTGTATTGTTGGGAATGGTTTTTTCTATCCCGGGTTTTTGGTATTCCAGATAAATTTGAGAAATGTTCTTGCTTTCTCTGTAAAGAATTGTGTTTGAATTTTGATAGTTATTCCATTAAATCTATAGGTTGCTTTTGGTAAGATAGCCATTTTTATTATATTAACCCTGCCAACCCATAAGCATGGGAGTTCCTTCCATGTTCTCAAATCTTGTTCAATTTCTTTCATCAGAGACTTGAAGTTCTTGCCATAGAATATTTCACTTGCTTGGTTAGTGTCACACCAAGATATTTCACATTATTTGTGACTATTGTAAAGGGCATAGTTTCCCTAATTTTTTCTCCGTCAGTTTATCCTTTGAGTAGTGAAAGGCTTCCTTTTGTTTGAGTTAATTTTGTATCCAGCCACTTTGCTGAAGTTGTTTATCATCAATAGCAGTTCTCTAGCAGATGTTTTTGTTTCTCTTATATATACTACCATATTATCAGCAAATAGGAATATCTTGACTTCCTTCTTTATTATTTGTATCCCTTTGATCATTTGTTGCCTAATTGTTCTTGATCTAACTTCAAGTACTATACTGAATAGATAGGGGGGTGTGGAAAGCCTTGTCTTGTCCCTTATTTTAGTGAGATTGCTTCAAGATTGCCTCATTTAGTTTGATGTTAGCTATTTTCTTGCTGTATATTGTTTTCATTGTAATTGGGTAAGGACCTTGAATTTCTATTCTCTTCAACACTTTTGGCATGAAATGGTGCTCTATATTGTCAAAAGGTTTTTCAGCATTTATGGAGATGATGATTTTTTCCTTTGAGTTTGTTTAAATGGTGAAATCTGTTGATAGATTTATATATACTGATACATCCATGAGCCCATGGATGAACCCTACATGGTCTTGATGGATGATCATTTTAATGTGTTCTTGGATTCAGTTTATAAGAATATTATTGAGTATTTTGCCATCAATATTCATGAGGGAAATTGATCAATAGATCTCTGTCTTAGGTCTATGTTTTGTTTAGGTATCACTGTAAATGTGGCTTCACAAAGAATTTAGGGGAGTGTTCCTTCTGTTTCTGTTTTATGAAATGTTTAAGAAGTATTGGTTTAGAAAATTCTGCACTCAAACCATCTGGTTTCAAGGATTTTTGTTTGGGAGAATTTTAATGACTGTTTCTGTTTCTTTTGGGGTTATGTGATTGTTTACATGGTTTACCTTATCCTGATTTAATTTTGGAACCTGGTATCAGTATAGAAAATTAGTCAGTTGATCTAGATTTTACAGTTTTGTTTACTATAGGCTTTTGTAATAGGATCTCACAGTTTTTTGTTTTTTGTTTTGTTTTTTTCTTTTTGTTTTTTGATTTTTGTTTTTTTTATTTTTATTTCTTCAGTTTCTCTTAGGTCTCCATTTTCATTTCTGATTTTGTTAGTTTTGATACTGTCTTTATGTACTCTTGTTAGTATGGCTAAGGTTTTATCTATCTTGCTGATTTTTTCAAAGAACCAGCTTTTGTTTTTGTGGACTTTTGTACAGATCTGTTTGTTCCTACTTGATTGATTTCAGCACTAAGTTTTATTATTTTCTGTTGTCTAGTCGTCTTGGATATGTTTCTTTCCTTTTGTTCTAATGCTCTCACATGTACTATTAAGCTGCTAGTATATGCTTTCTCCAATTATGTTTATGAAAGCACTATAAGCTACGCATTTTCCTCTTAACACTGCTTTCATTGTATACCATAAATTTCTGTGTGTTGTGCCTTCATATTTCCTAAATTCTAAAAAGTCTTTAATTTCTTTCCTCATTTCTTCCTGACTGAGTTATCATTGAGTAGACAATTGTTCAGCTTCCCTGTGTATGTGGGCTTTCTGTTGCTTTCTCTGTTGTTGCAGACCAGTCTTAGTCCATGGTGATATGACAAGATACATGAGATTATTTAAATCTTCTTGTATTGGTTGAGGCTTTGTTGTGTGTCCAATTAATATGGATAATTTTGTAGAAAGTACCCGGACATGCTGAGACAAATGTATATTCTTTTTTTTTCCAGAGAAATGTGCTATAGATATGTGTTAAGTTCATTAGGTTCATTACAATTGTAAATTTCACTGCCTCTTTGTTTAGTTTCTGTTTCCATGATGAGAGTGAGGTGTTAATGTCTCCTAAAATTAGTATAAGGTTCCATGTGTGCTTTGAGATTCAGTAATATTTCTTTTACAAATGTGGGTGCCCTTTAATTTGAGGCATATTTTTTCAGAATTAGGACTTCATCTTTGCAGATTATTTCCTTGATTAGTGTATTGTGTACTTCTCAATCTTTTTTGATACTCTTCGGTTGAAAGTCTACTTTTATTAGATAGTAGAATTGTTATACAAGGTTATTTCTTGGGAGCATTTGCCTGGGAAATTTTTGCCTTTGACTTTAGGGCTGTATCTGTCTTTAACACTGAGATATGTTTTCAGTATCCAGCAAAAAGCTGGGTCCTCTTTATGTATCCAGCCTGTTAATCTATGTCTTTTTGTTTGTGAATTGAGTCCATTGATGTTGAGAGATATAAAGGTCCAAAGATTGTTGCTAAATTTGTTGTTAGAGGAGAAATTGTGATTGTGTGGTTCTCTTCTTTTGGGTTTGTTGTAAGATTAGTTTCTTGTATTTATTCTCTGTAGTTTTCCTCCTTGTTTTAGAGTTTTCTTTCTATTTTCCTGTGTAGGACAGGATTGGTAGAAAGATATTGTGTAAGTTTGGTTTTGTCATGGAATATCTTGTTTTCTCCCTCTATGGTAATTGAGAATTTTGCTGGGTATAGTAGCCTGGGCTCACAATTTTGTTCTCTTGGTGTCTGTATGACATCTGCCCAAGATCTTGCTTTTAGAGACTGTTGAAAAGTCTGGTGTAATTCTGATAGGTCTGCCCTTATATGCTACCTGAACTTTCGTCCTTACTGCTTTCAATACTTTTTCTTTGTTCTGTGCATTTGGTGGTTTAATTACTGTGTGATAGGAAGAATTTATTTTCTCGTCCCATCTGTTTGGTGTTCTGCGGTTTTCTTGTATGTTTATGGGCATCTCTTTATTTAGGTTAGGGAAGTTGTTTAAAAATATGGAATGCTTCATGAATCTGTGTGTCATCCTTGAGTAGGGGCCATGTTAATTCTCTGTATTGTTCCAATTTAAGTACACGTGCTGCCAAAGTGAGCACTTGTGTGATATTCTTTTGAGAAATCTCATTATTTCACATATTTCTATAGATAATACATTATGGATTCACGAAGTTTTAACAATATTTCAAATATTACATTATAGATGGAATGTAATATTATTAGATTTAAGACAATGGAATGTGCTGGAAGATGAGACTCCACCATAGTATAAAGGGACTGATGTAGTGTGTCCAGAGCCTGACACCAGGAACTAAGAAACAGAAACCAAGACTACTTGGCATCATCAGAGCCCAGTTCTCCTACCAAAGCAAATATTGGGTATCCAAACACACCAGAAAAGCAAGATTTGGTTTACAATCACATTTCATAATGATGATGGAGGACTTTAAGAGAGACATAAATAATATCCTCAGAAAAAGATGGGACAACTCAAGTAAATTATTAGAAGCCCTACAAGAACAAACAAAAAATCGTGTAAACAATTACAGGAAAACACAACCAAAGAGGTGAAGGAATTGATGAAATCCATCCAAAATTTAAAAATGGATATATAAAAAATAAAGAAAGAACAAAGGGAAACAAACGTGGAGACAGAAACCCTGGGGAAGAGATCAGGAGTCATAGATGCAAGGATCACCAAGAGAGTAAAAGAGATATAGAAGAGAGAATATCAGAGGTAGAAAACAACTACATAAACATCAAAGATAATGTAAAATGCAAAATATCCAGGAAATCCAGGACACAATGAGAAGATATAACCTAAGGATAAGACACATAGAAGAGAGTGAAGACTCCTAATTAAAGTCTCGGTACCCATCTTCAACAAAATTATTGAAGAAAACTACACTAACCGAAAGAAAGAGATGCCAATGAACATAAAAGAAGCCTACAGAGGGCACTCCTGAGGCTGCAGAGCGGAAGAGACCACCAACTCTGCTCACCCCTGCCCACATCCCTGGCCCAAGAGGAAACTGTATAAGGCCTCTTGGCTCCCGTGGGGAAGGGCCCAGGAGCGGCAGGACCCCTGTGCCTGAGACACCGCCGGAACCTGAAAGAAACAGACCGGATAAACAGTTCTCTGCACCCAAATCCCGTGGGAGGGAGAGCTAAACCTTCAGAGAGGCAGACAAGCCTGGGAAACCAGAAGTGACTGCTCCCTGCACACACATCTCGGACGCCAGAGGAAAAAGCCAAAGACCATCTGGAACCCTGGTGCACTGAAGCTCCCGGAAGGGGCGGCACAGGTCTTCCTGGTTGCTGCCGCTGCAGAGAGCCCGTGGGGAGCACCCCACGAGCGAACCTGAGCCTCGGGACCACAGGTAAGACCAAATTTTCTGCTGCAAGAAAGCTGCCTGGTGAACTCAAGACACAGGCCCACAGGAACAGCTGAAGACCTGTAGAGAGGAAAAACTACACGCCAGAAAGCAGAACACTCTGTCCCCATAACTGACTGAAAGAGAGGAAAACAGGTCTAAAGCACTCCAGTCACACAGGCTTATAGGACAGTCTAGCCACTGTCAGAAATAGCAGAACAAAGTAACACTAGAGATAATCTGATGGCGAGAGGCAAGCACAGGAACCCAAGCAACAGAAACCAAGACTACATGCCATCATCGGAGCCCAATTCTCCCACCAAAACAAACATGGAATATCCAAACACACCAGAAAAGCAAGATCTAGTTACAAAATCATATTTGATCATGATGCTGGAGGACTTCAAGAAAGACATGAACACACTTAGGGAAGCACAGGAAAACATTAATAAACAAGTAAAAGCCTACAGAGAGGAATCGCAAAAATCCCTGAAAGAATTCCAGGAAAACACAATCAAACAGTTGAAGGAATTAAAAATGGAAATAGAAGCAATCAAGAAAGAACACATGGAAACAACCCTGGATATAGAAAACCAAAAGAAGAGACAAGGAGCTGTAGATACAAGCCTCACCAACAGAATTCAAGAGATGGAAGAGAGAATCTCAGGAGCAGAAGATTGCATAGAAATCATTGCCTCAACTGTCAAAGATAATGTAAAGCGGAAAAAGCTACTGGTCCAAAACATACAGGAAATCCAGGACTCAATGAGAAGATCAAACCTAAGGATAATAGGTATAGAAGAGAGTGAAGACTCCCAGCTCAAAGGACCAGTAAATATCTTCAACAAAATCATAGAAGAAAACTTCCCTAACCTAAAAAAAGAGATACCCATAGACATACAAGAAGCCTACAGAACTCCAAATAGATTGGACCAGAAAAGAAACACCTCCCGTCACATAATTGTCAAAACACCAAACGCACAAAATAAAGAAAGAATATTAAAAGCAGTAAGGGAAAAAGGTCAAGTAACATATAAAGGGAGACCTATCAGAATCACACCAGACTTCTCGCCAGAAACTATGAAGGCCAGAAGATCCTGGACTGCTGTCATACAGACCCTAAGAGAACACAAATGCCAGCCCAGGTTACTGTATCCAGCAAAACTCTCAATTAACATTGATGGAGAAACCAAGATATTCCATGACAAAACCAAATTTACACAATATCTTTCTACAAATCCAGCACTACAAAGGATAATAAATGGTAAAGCCCAACATAAGGAGGCAAGCTATACCCTAGAAGAAGCAAGAAACTAATCGTCTTGGCAACAAAACAAAGAGAATGAAAGCACACAAACATAACCTCACATCCAAATATGAATATAAAGGGAAGCAATAATCACTATTCCTTAATATCTCTCAATATCAATGGCCTCAACTCCCCAATAAAAAGACATAGATTAACAAACTGGATACGCAATGAGGACCCTGCATTCTGCTGCCTACAGGAAACACACCTCAGAGACAAAGACAGACACTACCTCAGAGTGAAAGGCTGGAAAACTACTTTCCAAGCAAATGGTCAGAAGAAGCAAGCTGGAGTAGCCATTCTAATATCAAATAAAATCAATTTCCAACTAAAAGTCATCAAAAAAGATAAGGAAGGACACTTGATATTCATCAAAGGAAAAATCCACCAAGATGAACTCTCAATCCTAAATATCTATGCCCCAAATACAAGGGCAACTACATACGTAAAAGAAACCTTACTAAAGCTAAAAACACACATTGCACCTCACACAATAATAGTGGGAGACTTCAACACCCCACTCTCATCAATGGACAGATCATGGAAACAGAAATTAAACAGTGATGTCGACAGACTAAGAGAAGTCATGAGCCAAATGGACTTAACGGATATTTATAGAACATTCTATCCTAAAGCAAAAGGATATACCTTCTTCTCAGCTCCTCATGGTACTTTCTCCAAAATTGACCATATAATTGGTCAAAAAACGGGCCTCAACAGGTACAGAGAGATAGAAATAATCCCATGCGTGCTATCGGACCACCACGGCCTAAAACTGGTCTTCAATAACAATAAGGGAAGAATGCCCACATATACGTGGAAATTGAACAATGCTCTACTCAATGATAACCTGGTCAAGGAAGAAATAAAGAAAGAAATTAAAAACTTTTTAGAATTTAATGAAAATGAAGATACAACATACCCAAACTTATGGGACACAATGAAAGCTGTGCTAAGAGGAAAACTCATAGCGCTGAGTGCCTGCAGAAAGAAACAGGAAAGAGCATATGTCAGCTGCTTGACAGCACATCTAAAAGCTCTAGAACAAAAAGAAGCAAATATACCCAGGAGAAGTAGAAGGCAGGAAATAATCAAACTCAGAGCTGAAATCAAACAAGGAGAAACAAAAAGGACCATAGAAAGAATCAACAGAACCAAAAGTTGGTTCTTTGAGAAAATCAACATGATAGATAAACCCTTAGCCAGACTAATGAGAGGACACAGAGAGTGTGTCCAAATAAAAAAAAAATCAGAAATGAAAAGGGAGACATAACCACAGAATAAGAGGAAATTCAAAAAGTCATCAGATCCTACTACAAAAGCCTATATTCAACAGAACTTGAAAATCTGCAGGAAATGGAAAATTTCCTAGACAGATACCAGGTACCGAAGTTAAATCATGAACAGATAAACCATTTAAACAACCCCATACAGCCTAATGAAGTAGAAGCAGTCATTAAAGTTCTCCCAACCAAAAGGAGCCCAGGTCCAAACAGGTTTAGTGCAGAATTCTATCATACCTTCATAGAAGACCTCATACCTTTACTGTCCAAAGTATTCCACAAAATTGAAACAGATGGAGCACTACCGAATTCCTTCTATGAAGCCACAATTACTCTTATACATAAACCACACAAAGACCCAACAAAGCAAGAGAACTTCAGACCAATTTCCCTTATGAATATCGATGCAAAAATACACAATAAAATTCAGGCAAACCGAATCCAAGAGCACATCAAAACAATCATCCACCATGATCAGGTAGGATTCATCCCAGGCATGCAGGGATGGTGTAATATACGGAAAACCATCAACGTGATCTATTATATAAACAAACTGAAAGAACAAAACCACATGACCATTTCATTAGATGCTGAGAAAGCATTTGACAAAATTCAACACCCATTGATGATAAAAGTCCTGGAAAGAATAGTAATTCAAGGCCCATATCTAAACATAGTAAAAGCCATATACAGCAAACCAGTTACTAACATTAAACTAAATGGAGAGAAACTTGAAGCTTGAAACTTGAAATCCCACTAAAATCAGGGACTAAACAAGGCTGCCCTTCTCTCCCTACTTATTCAATATAGTTGTGAAGTTCTAGCCACAGAAATCAGATAATAAAAGGAGATCAAGGGGATACAGAATGGAAAGGAAGAAGTCAAAACATCACTATTTGCAGATGATATGATAGTATATTTAAGTGATCCCAAAAGTTCCACCAGAGAACTACTAAAGCTGATAAACAACTTCAGCAAAGTGGCTGGGTATAAAATTAACTCAAGTAAACCAGTAGCCTTCCTCTACACAAAAGAAAAACAAGCCGAGAAAGAAATTAGGGAAAGGGCACCCTTCATAATAGTCCCAAATAATATAAAGTACCTCAGTGTGACTTTAACCAAGCAAGTAAAAGATCTGTACAATAAGAACTTCAAGACTTTGAAGAAAGAAATTGAAGAAGACCTCAGAAGATGGAAAGATCTCCCATGCTCAAGGACTGGCAGAATTAATATAGTAGAAATGGCCATTTTACCAAAAGCGATCTACAGATTAAATGCAATCACCATAAAAATACCAATCTAATTCTTCAAATAGTCAGAACAATTTGCAAATTCATCAGGAATAATAATAAAAAAAAAACCAGGATAGCTAAAACTATCCTCAACAATAAAAGTACTTCAGGGGGAATCACTATCCCTGAACTCAAGCAGTATTACAGAGCAATAGTGATAAAAACTACATGGTATTTGTACAGAGACAGACAGATAGACCAATGTAATAGAATTGAAGAACCAGAAATGAACTCACACACCTATGGTCACTTGAATTTTGACAAAGGAGCCAAAACGAAACAATGGAAAAAAGATAGCATTTTCAGCAAATGGTGCTGGTTCAACTAGAGGTCATCATGTAGAAGAATACAGAATGATCCTTGCTTATCTCCTTGTACAAAGCTTAAGTCCAAGTGGATCAAGGACCTCCACATCAAACCAGATACACTCAAACTAACAGAAGAAAAAGTGGGGAAGCCAGTGAACGTGATTGTTGGGGGGATGGCAGCAATGGGGGGAGGAAGGGAAGGGGAATACCTATAAAGAAGGGGAGGGGGAGGGGCTAGGGGGAAGTTGGCCCTGAAACAGGGAAATTGAATAACACTCAATATGTAAATAAGAAATACTTATGTCAATGAAAAAATTAATAAGAAAAAGTGGGGGAGCATCTCAAACACATGGGCACTGGAGAAAATTTCCTGAACAAAATACCAATGGCTTATGCTCTAAGATCAAGAATTGAGAAATGGGATCACATAAAACTGCAAAGCTTCGGTAAGGCAAAGGACACTGTGGTTTGGACAAAATGGCAACCAACACTTTGGGAAAAGATATTTACCAATCCTAAAAGAGATACAGTGCTTATATCCAAAATATTAAAGAACTCAAGAAGTTAGACCTCAGGGAGACAAATAAGCCTATTAAAAATGGGGTTCAGAGATAAACAAAGAATTCACAGGTGAGGAATGCCGAATGGCTGAGAAACCCCTAAAGAAATGTTCAACATCTTTAGTCATAAGGGAAATGCAAATCAAAACAACCCTGAGATTTCACCTCACACCAGTGAGAATGGCTAAGATCAAAAACTCAGGTGAATGGAAATGCTGGCGAGGATGTGGTGAAAGAGGAAGACTCCTCCATTGTTGGTGAGATTGCAGAGTGGTACAACCATTCTGGAAATCAGTCTGGATGTTCCTCAGAAAATTGGACTTTGAACTACCTGAGGACCCAGCTATACCTCTCTTGGGCATATACCCAAATGATGCCCCAACATATAAAAAAGACACGTGCTCCACTATGTTCATAGCAGCCTTATTTATAATAGCCAGAAGCTGGAAAGAACCCAGATGCCCTTCAACAAAGGAACGGATACAGAAAATGTGGTACATCTACACAATGGAATATTACTCAGCTCTCAAAAACAATGACTTTATGAAATTCATAGACAAATGGAGGGAACTGGAAAATATCATCCTGAGTGAGGTAACCAAATCACAGAAAAACACACATGGTATGTACTCATTGATAAGTGGCTATTAGCTCAAATGCTTGAATTACCCTAGATGCCTAGAACACATGAAACTCGACGGATGATCAAAATGCCAAAGCTTCACTCCTTCTTTAAAAGGAGAACAAGAATACCCTTGACAGGGAATAGGGAGGCAAAGATTAAAACAGAGGCAGAAGGAACACCCATTCAGAGCCTGCCCCACATGTGGCCCATACATATACAGCCACCCAATTAGACAAGATGGATGAAGTAAAGAAGTGCAGGCTGACAGGAATCGGATGTAGATCTCTCCTGAGAGACACAGCCAGAATACAGCAAATACATTGGCGAATGCCAGCAGCAAACCTCTGAACTGGCAATGGGATCCCAGTTGTAGGAATCAGAGAAAGGACTGGAAGAGGTTGATGGAGCTCGAGACCCCATATGAACAGCAATGCTAACCAACCAGAGCTTCCAGGGACTAAGCCACTACCCAAAGTCTATAAATGGACTGACACTGGACTCTAACCTCAAAGGTAGCAATGAATATCCTAGTAAGAGCAACAGTGGAAGGGGAAGCCCTTGGTCCTGCTAAGACTGAACCCCCAGTGAACGTGATTGTTGGGGGGAGGGCGGTAATGCGGGGAGGATGAGGATGGGGAGGAGAGCATCCATATAGAAGGAGAGGGGTAGGGATTAGGGGGATTTTGGCCCGGAAACCGGGAAAGGGAATAACATTCGAAATGTAAGTAAGAAATAGTCAAGTTAATAAGGAAAAAATAAACAAAAAGAAAGAAAAAAGGATATACCTCCTTCCTCTTAGCACTTCACGCTACTTTCCCCAAAATTCACCATATAATTGGTCACAAAACAGGCCTAAACAGATATAAGAAGTTTGAAATAACTTTGTGTATCCTATCAGATCACCACAGACTAATAACAACAATGACAACAGAAAGCCCACATGTAAATTGAAGTTCAACAAAACTCTACTCAATAAGGGCTTGGTCAAGGGAGAAATAAAAAAAGAAATTAAAGACTTTTTAGAATTTAATGGAAATGAAAGAACGATAAACCCAAACTTATGGGAAAAAAATGAAAGCAGATCTAAGAGGAAAACTCATACCTCTGAGTGCCTCCAAAAAGAACCAGGAGAGAGCATACATTAGCTTCTTGATAGCACCCATGAAAGCTCTGAAACAAGAAAAGCAAATATGCACAAGGGGAGTAGAAGCCAGGAAATAATCAAACTCAAAGTTGAAATAAACCAAGTAGAAACAAAGATAACTTACAAAGAATCAACAAAACCAGGAGCTGGTTCTTTAAGAAAAACAACAATAATGATAAACCATTAAGCAGATTAACCAGAGGACACAGAATGTGTAACCAAATTAAATAAATCAGAAGTGAAAAGGGAGACATAACAACAGAATCTGAGAAAATTCCAAAAAAAAATATCATGAGACCTACTACAAAAGCCTTTATTCAACAAAGCTTAAAAATCTGGAAGAAGTGGACAATTCCCTCGACAAATACCAGGTACCAAAGCTAAGTCAGGATCAGATGAAACATCTAAAAAGTTGTATAACTCCTAAAGAAATACAAGCAGTTATTAAAAATCTCACAAACGCAATAACAACAACAACAACAACAACAACAAAAAGAGCCCAGGACCAGATGGGTTTAGTGTTGAAATCTATCAGACCTTAATAGAAGACCTCATAATGATACCATCCAAATAATTCCACAAGATAGAAACAGACAGAGAACTACCTAATTTCTTCTATGAAGCTATAATTACACTTATATGTAAACTACACAAAGATCCAACAAAGAAAGAGAACTTCAGATCAATTTCCCTTATGAACATCAACGGAAAAATACGCAATAAAATTCTTGCAATCTGAATCCAAGAAAACATCAAAACGGTCATCCATCACGATCAATTAGGCTTCATCCTAGGGATGCAGGGATGGTTCTATATACAGAAATCTTTCAATGTAATCCACTGTATGAAGAAATTCCAGAAAAAAGAAATGCATGTCATTTCATGAGATATTGAGAAAGCACTTGACAAAATTCAACACACCTTCATGATAAATGTCTTGTAATGTTCAGGAATTCAAGGCCTATAACTATACATATAAAAGCAATATGCAGCAACCAAGTACCTAAGTTCAAACTAAATGGAGAAAAACTTGAAGCAATCCTACTAAAATCAGGGACTAGACAAGGCTGCCCACTCTCTCCCTACTTATTCAATATAGTGCTCAAAATCCTAGTCAGAGCAATAAGGAGGTAAGTTGGTAGGGCGAGATGTAAATAGGAAAATTTGGCATAAAATTAAATGTAAAATTCATTGAAAAGACTTTAGAAAGTTAAACTATAATATAGTGAGAATATCTAAAACATTAATTAAAAAAAGAAGTAAGAAAGGATTCTCTGTTGACTCTCTCAGTTGTTATGCAGATTTAGCACACATATTCATTGTCTTCCTCCTGAAACATTTCTGATCATGGGACCTGTGTAATAATAAATTCAAGTCTAAGCATCTCTAGAAAATAAATACACTTCGTATGATTGCTCTCTATGTGAATGTTTTGTAACATGCTTACATAAAACACATCACAGAAGGTGAGTTTTAAGGACACAATGAAAAGTGCCAAAATTATAAACATGAATGTGCTTTTAAAAAGTTCATAATATACATAAAGTTATAAGTTTCAGAGAATGGTTTTAAAATGTCTCAGCACCTAAATGGATTTACTGTTCTTGAAGAGGACCTAGATTCATTATCAGTATCCACATGGTGGCTTGAAAACACTCTAATTCCACACAATCCAAATAATTAACCTGAAAATGTACGTGTGAGTATGTGTATATGGAATTATTAACATTTGATATCTTGGAATATTCATTTAGTCAGAAATGTATATTTGCATTAAATAAAAAAGTAATGAAAAAAGAGGCCATGAATTTAAAAAGGAGTAAATAGGAATATTTGTGAAGAATTGGAGGGAAGAAAGTAGAAATGTCATAATTAAAATGCAACCTCAGAAACAATAATTAGAAAAAATAGTAGCTGCATCATCTTAATAACATCTGCAAATGATGAGGACTATTTAATTACTATTTAATTACTTATTTATTTCCCAGAATTAGTTCATATCTTAGAGCCTAGGCCATGAAAGGAAACATAATAAGGAAATTCTGCATTGAACCAGGCAGAAATCAAAATAAGTGCAACTCATAGATTGGAGCTGTTCTTTTTAAGATGAGCATATTCCCTACAGATATACCCATATTGTCTCTCTGATCTCAACCATCAGAGGTTCATGGCCTCTTAATGGATCACTGACCTGGCTGCAGCTGTTCCTAGCCTTTGATGACACAGCCCACTGATGTGAGGACTTCTTTATCCCCAGGTCATACCGTGTGCTAGAGTCAGCCTCACACATGTCATACACAGGCATGAGTGCTTCTAGTCACATCCTGGAGTTGCTGCTGCTCTGGCTTACAGGTAAAAAAGACTGAATAAATAGGAATGTTATTCATATCGATGTTGTTAGTCCTAAGGGAAACAGTCTCAGCAGCCAGAGACACCAGAAGAAGCATTTGCAGTAGAGTGGTCTCTCACTTCTGCTTCCCTGGGTGGTTTATGTCATGGCCTGAATCACTGTGGGAGGAGCACTATAAGCCTGTAGACAGTAATAGATTCCAATATCTTCAACCTGTAGTCTGCTGATCTTAAGAGAATACTGTGTGCCAGATCTACTGCCGCTGAACCTTGATGGGACCCTGTCTGCCAAGCTGGTTGCACCATAGATCAGGAGCTGAGGAGATTTCCCTGGTTTCTGCTGATACCATGATAACGAATTACCAATGTCCTGGCTTGCCTGGCATGTGATGGTGACAATTTCTTCCAGAGATGCAGACAGGGAGGCAGGAGACTGTGTCATCTGGATGTCACATTTACCACCTGAGATTGAAAATTGAAAAAGAATTCCGTACAATTTATCTTGGTAAAAGACAACATTTATGGACACCATCCACTGAGCAGTTAACACACTGATCTGTATAAATTTTCAGTTTATTCAGTCTTCCTTACCTGTAAGCCAGAGTATCAGCAACCCAAGGAGTTGAGTGGGCACGTTCATGTTTCTGTGTAACATGTGTGAAGCTGACTCCAGCACGGGGTGAGACCTGACTATAAAGAAGTCAACTGAGCAGTGGGCTGGCCTCTGGGCACATGCAAATCAGCAAATGGTAGGAATGGCCATGGCACTGGTCAGGTCAGTAACTCAAGAGGCCTGTGGTCCTCTTATGTTTAAGATCAGAGAGCCAGTACAGGTTTATTTGGGTTTATTTGTAGAGAATGTGCTCCTCTTTGGATAGCAGCAGCAGCAGCAGCAAAAACAACAAAACAAATCACCAGGCTATGAAACAAATATTGTTTTGATTTTTGTCATATTCATTATAAGATTTTCTGTTTTATTTGTCTTGTAACTGGGCTTGAAACCTACAGTAAAGTTTTAAACAGTATATAAATGCTTATAGGGCAATTTCATATTTACCTGTGAAGGTTATTGATGTGGTGCAGCTTTATCATTTTTTTCTACTTATATGTGAGATTGAATTTTAATAATAAGTTTTGTCTCTTTTATTTCTTCCCTCTTAAATCTCCCAAATATCCCTTCTTCCTCTACTTGTAATCCATCACCTCTTATTCCATTAATTGTTACTGCATAATTAAATGTACTTACACACACTCATACACACATACACGCACACACACACACACACACACATATGTGTGTGTGTGTGTGTGTGTGTGTGTGTGTGTGTGTGTGTGTGTATGTATCTACAGGGTTGATCATTATTGTACAGTCAATCAATTTGCTGTGCTCTGCCCTGGAAGGAAGACATCTCCTGTTCCTAGCTCTATTTAGTTGTGCATACTTCGTCGGGTAGAACTGAGACCATATGGGGTTTATCCCATCCAGTTTGGCAAGGTCAGAGGTGTCCTCCTTTTTTCAGCTCATCTTTGGGCAGTTATTTAGGTGAGATTTTGCAGGTATATCTTCTGATATTCATGGAATTACAATCTCAGAGAAAACTCCCCAATCTTTTGGTTCTTACAGTGTTTTGACTCTACCCTTTCAAATTATTCCCAAGCCTTGTGTATGGAAAAGATTGTAAATGTATCCACATGATTGAGCTACACAACTCCTCATGGAACTCACCAAGAATAATTTTGATAACAATGATTCCCAGAACAATAATAGAATAATACTGGAAGACATGGTTTGTGGAGAAGATCAGGAACTTTCATAATGTTAATTTTTTCAGGTAAACAATCTTATTTTACTCTATTTTTGACATAGAAGCTACCCAAGAACTACTGACCTCAAGAGCAGAGAAATTCATGGCTGTCTCTCCATCCATCTATGATTAAGAGCTCTTTACCTAGATTAGCCTGGGATTATATCTAAGCCCAATATTCCTGTGAGGCTTTACATTATTGTACCTGAGTTATTGTATATTAATACAATTTATTGTCTTTTAAGAATATTAATTTTCTATCCATAATATCATCCATGTCTTTGAATGTCCAATTGTTCTACGTGCATATGCTATGGACATCATGCCTTCTCCAGAAACTAAAAAGAGATGAATCTTAATTTAATTTCAGAACAAAGGAATTCAATCTCTTTGGTGAGAGAAGCATGTACAGAAGTGAAGATAGAAGCTAAGCACAGGGATTTAAAAATAATGGGTACCAAGTAGATCCTAATAGGGAGTAAAGCTATGGTGGATTTAGTGTGAGTGTCCATGATCCATTGATAGTAAAGAGTTTGCATGTATATGTAATCATTCTGTAGCATGTAAAAATCTTCCAGGGTGATGATACCCATGAGGGGCCTGAAAATGATATTGCAGACAAAATTAGCATCAAGAAGTAGTGTTGGAATATATTTTAAACATAATTAACCTGAAAATTGATGAAAAGTGTGACTAAAGTATGTTTTATAGTGCTTGCTAAAAGTGGTACATCCAAGAGTCTTCAGTAGAGACAAATTATGACCCATACCCTGATTCTACAAATTAATATGCATCTATTCACACATGTATGTTTTCATTAAGCAATTTCATCACACTCTCAATATATGGAATCCATCAAATTGGTAACTTTATTTCACTGGTGGTAGAACGTCATTTGAAAAAGGAGAGGGAAAGAGATCATTTCCATACGTTAATGCCATTAGCAATAATCAAGACAAAAAGTCCCCACCAAAAATGGAAAAAAGACTGCTCAGTATCCTTGCTTGTCTTTTTACATCCTTTAATGATCTGTCGAGATCAGAGTGGAAGTCATAGTCCGTGTCTGTGGTTCAGGGGAAGCTTTTTCTGCCATATTTGCTGATGTGATTTCATCCCATGGCATTTAGATATTTAACTTTGAAAATTACTAGATGTCAGCAAGCAACTTCTCTCCAGGTTATAATGATAAACAATCCAGCTGCTTCAGCAACACTGTAGTGGAGTATGATAGATGAATGGAAAATGAAAGAGGTGTTACACTTACCCTTCTGACACGGAAGGTAATTATTCAGGGCCATTGTCCTAGGACAGGTATTTTTACATCTACAACACAAAGAATTGCTAGGATCTCTAGTCTCCCATGACCAAATGTAGGGATGAAATGTGCCACGACCATTCTCACAGAAGTAGGTAAAGACCTGGAGAAAATTCTGGATGACAAGTGAACAGAAAACTAACTAGTAACTTCTCTTGCTCCTAGTGTTACAGTGATTGATACTAGATACCAGCCCACAGTCTGGTGATCTTTATTGGATAGATCTGTATTATGTCCTCCCTCTGCTCGGGAGATTGCAAAAATGAAGACATAGTAAAGTCTTTCTTCTTGTTGGGCCCAGGAAAAAGCTGAACCAAAGTTAATAGTAATTGTAATGTGCTCAGGAAAAATAATGAACTGAATCTGAGCCTGTTTCTTCCTGGGAATATACAACAAAACCATTTAGAAGAATAATGTGCAGGCTATCAAACAGAAATACATGCAGAACACACACACACACACATGCACACACTCACACACACATACACATACACATCTATATATATGTAGTCTAATTCTTGCTACTAAAAAAGAAGGAAATATTATACAGTGATTTAACTTAATTAATAGACTTTTTTTCTAGCATTAAAAAATATTTAAGAGCATTGTGTGAAGAGGGCTTGGTGATGACTCCTGTAGTCTCAGCTCTTGAAAGTAGGAAGCAGTAATTCTAGAACTTCAATGTCATCCTCTAATACAAGTTTAAGGTCATACAGTTCTATATGACCCCAAGATTTGATCAGAAAAAAAGTAATATTTGAAGTTAGTTAAGAAAAAATGATAATATATTAAACATAGATTCAAAAGTTAATCTATTTAAGCACTTATTGCTTATTCCTTATGGAAACTTTCAATCTGCATTTGAGTTAGTTAAAATAAAACCATGTAGACTTGAAAAAGTATTGGCCAAGAATAAAACTAATATACCTCTTAGAAAACTTCATCATTATATAATAAATTTTAGGTTATTTCAAAAACCTAATTTATTATGGAACTTGTGAGTTTTCATCATTATCACTTAAAACTATGTCCAATACATTGGTATTGATATTTCCTAACTGGTCTAAAGACACAGGGTTGCTTTTCTCCTGAAAACTTCTGGGTCTCACACAGCTCTGACTGTTCTCAAACTTGCAGTACATGATGATTTTGAATTTCTGACGCAACTCTCAAGATCTGGGACTTCAAGTTTATCGAAAATACCTAAGCCCTGCAATGCTTGTGGGTGTAATCCAGGTTTTTGTTTTGTTTTGTTTTTGGTCATAGGAGGAAAGAAGTCCGTAATTGTGGATTGATGTCTATGCAGGTGAGGGAAGGCACAAGATAAAGAAAGGCCTGTGATTGGGCAGTGAAAAAGTAAGTTTTGGAGAGAGGAGAGAGAGGAGGAGGAGGAGAGGGAGAGAAGAACCAAGATGGAGGCAGAGAAGAATGACCTGGATGTGTGTGGCCTCAAAGTATCACAGGTAGTTATGAATATTTTATAAGGGGTGGATTTTATAGGACAATTTGTCTTATCTAGGTGGGTAGTTTATATCAATATTACTTGACTGTAAATTTATTGTCTGGATGATTTTTTTGGAGTAAGAATTTACTGATATAAATCTGATTAATAAATTACCAGCTTCCAGAGTTTTGATTTCACAGGGATATTGGGAAGTGTGGCAATAACAACAGGGGGCAGATGCTGAGATTGTGAACAGAGTTTACAGCACAGAGTTGCCAGAAAGTAGCTGCCACAGGGCCCAGAGAGTAGCTGGTGCCAATGTAGAGCTAGTCATAGAGGAGGAGAGGCTGCTGGAGACAGAGAAGCAGGAGCTAGTGTGACCTGGTGCATGTGCCCTACATCTATATTTATATTAGTTACTACTACAGGTGTCGAACCAACGTTTTAGGCAAGAATCCACTAAAAATTTAAGATTACATGGACTCAATCACAGGAACCTTGAAACAAAGGAACACAGGGAGAGAGATTCTCTGCCCCCAGACACTAGGTTCCCTGATGTTAAAAGAAACAATGTGCACTGGGTCAGGTTGTAGAGAGTGTGGCTTAATTCAAAGACTACTTTTTTTATTTTTTGCCTTTAGAATAGAGTTTTATAAAGCATTTGTCAAAATCACATGGGACATTTCACTCACAATTCTGAACTAAGATAAAAATATAGAAGTCTGTAGTACCAGGCAGAGTGCATAACAGATGTATATTATATAAGTTGCTAATGAAGTGAGTAGAGGTCTGAGCATCCAGGTGGAGAGCTTAACAGATGGTATAAAGATATAATGCTCCAATAAGTCATACACATTCTCTCTAATGTGGGCTTCACAGGAATTTTGGGTTAAAATCATGATTTGACAAGCTGCCTACTTCTTACTAACAGCTATTAATAGAAGTGTGATTAAACTGTTTTTATAGTTAGTAGGAAAGAATATAGATTTTGATTGAGTCATGTGGGAAATTCTATCCACAGTTCACAATTAATACAGAGAAAAATGTAATGGTTCCAAGCAGAAAGCATAACAGATAAAGAAACTGCCTACTTCTTATCGGCAGGTATGAATAGAAGATTACTTTAAAGATGTTATATTAGGGTGTACAGAAAGTTCATATTCTCTAATGTGGTTTCAATGGGAATTTTGGGTTGATTTTGTGGCATGATAGATTGGAAAAGCCTAAGAATAGGATCATATAATATTTTAGTTTATACTTCAATTGCTTTTATATTGGTTCAGTTTTCAAAATGGGTTTGATTTTGAGTTTTGTGAAAATATTATTTATCTGGGAGAGAATACAAGATACAAGCTTTTCTGGTTGTCAACTAATGCATATGCTGATTTGGGGAAAAGGTCTTATCTTTGCGATTTTAGAAAAGGTGCCCTGGATCCAATCCTTAGCACCACAAGAAAAACTACTTTAATGTCATTTAACCACAGTAACTAAATATAAACTTAGTTTTTGGAATACAAAAGAAAAACAAAGGTGATTAGAATCTGGATATCTTCCTGAGCTATATGGATTATATTTGATAGAAGGATAGCCCTGGAATAACTAGATTCAAAGGAATGAAACAACAAAAAGAATTTAATCCTAACCAGTCTGTACATACCACACAGACTGATACAATCCATACAGATATCTTGATGATATTAAAATTTTGTTTTGAGATTTATATGTTAGAGAATGTATAGCTTTGGTGAGTCTTATCTTCAGACATGCTGAACTGACCTGCTTCAGCTCCAGATCTTAAAGACTTTCAGCCAGATCCAGTCAGGACAAACACAGAGACTACAGTGATCGGTGGTGTGGACTACTTAAGGCCTGACCTGATTCCTCATTTTTCCTACTCCCCCCCAAGATATCTTAATGTCCATACCCAGTCTGAAGAAGTTGTGAAGTGTTACGACCCAATGCCCTGGACTTGGGGGCCTGTAGGGGTGGTTGTTCTGAGGTTGTTATTCTGGGGAATTTAGAAATGGTCATATAATGAATCTAGAAATGACTGTTCAGCCATAGTGTCATTTTGGTAGAAATTCTTTTATTCATTACTAAATTGAAGTTATAATCTCTTACATTGGTACAAAATTTATTTAATATAAATTTAAGGTTTTCATTGATACTAATTTCTTATTGATATAAAATTGTGATTGATATTGTTACTCTCATATAGACATTATGCCTATACAATTCATTTAAACATACAAGACTTTGACGCAGTCTTAAATTGCTATTATAAACTGCTTCTAAATGATTAAGCAGTATGATGTAAGGGCTAGATACTAAATCCATGGCTCTGAGTTTACTCTTAGGGTAATTTCAAGATACTTTTTAGAAATAGGTAAGAATAGTTAATGGATAACAATCTAGATTACTTTACATGAATAGATGGTTATCAGAAATGTCAGAAATTCACAAAGTTGTTTATTCTTTTGTTGTTGAGACATATCTGCTCCTAGTTCAGATCCCCTACTTGGATAAAAAAAATGAGTGTCTGTACCAACAGGTGAGGTAATGCATTGTGGCTAGGTAGCCACTGGGCAGAAATTGCATATTTCATCTGCAGAAAAGTTACAGTGCAAGAAATGACACACTACACAAAAGAGTTGACTGATATGCTCTGCCAAGTCAGAATAATCAGGCCTTCAAAATTCTGTTACAAAGGTCCGACAGATGATCTGGGCCAGAAGGCTGAAGCCTGATGTTTGTATATATTGCTAACAAGGGAATGTACATGTTTGGCAGTTGTCTCTACTTCTAGCCTCAGTTTGGTAAGCTGAGTTAGGCTTCCTTTGTTTTCAGAAAGTATTGGTCTTTCTTTGATTTCTGATGGGGTTGAAGACTAATTATCCAGGCTATGCAACATTGAGAATGCATACTTATTTAGATAACTTTCAGATAGTATACAAGATAGCCAATATGTAGCACATAAATTTGAAGCCTTTCTTAGGATAAGATAAATAGGTAGATTATAGAGTATTCCATTGAATTGACAAACATGATGATTGGGTTTTAGGTATCTTTTATACTTTATAAGTCATAGAATGCTAATAGTTGTGCTCAGCTTACATCTGAGAGAAAAGTTCTTTTTTTTAATTATACAGAAACGGTAAAATGTGGATTGGTGACTACATGCAGGTGAAGGCAGGCGCAAGATAGAGCAATGGCTGTGATTCGGTGGTGAAAAAGTAAGGTGGGCACACAATTTTGGAAAAAAGAGAGAGGAGGGGAAGACGAGAAGAACCAAGATGGAGGCAAAGAAGGACGACCCAGATCTGTGTGGCCTTAAAGTACACAGTAGTTATGAATATTTCATAAGGGATGGATTTTATAGGACAATTAGTCTTATCTACATGGGTAGTTTATATCAATCTTATTTGGCTCTGAGTTTATTGTGTGGACATTTTGTGGAGTGAGAATTTATTGAAATAAATCTGGTTGATTAAATTACAAGCTTATGGAGATTTGATTTTAGTGGGTTACTGAGAGTTTTGACTATAACCACAGGGGGCAGTTGCTGAGAATATGATCAGACTCCAGAGCAAAAGATGCATGAGATAGGCAGTCTCTGAATGGAACTGCAATGGCATCGAGGGGTGGGAACTGGAGAGATGGTGAGATCCCTGCAGAGCCTAGAGAGTAGCTGGCAGCAACATGGAATGGAAACTGGGAACTTAGTGAGTCGGGTGGAGACATTTTGCTGTTTGAGATGAAAATACCCACTAGACGCCATTAGGCCCTATGGCGCCATCAATAGCGTGGGATGGTGTCTTGCTTTATATTTATATTATTCACTACTACATATAATTAAGATACATCCCAGAACAGTGTTTTTGTACTTCCTAGTAGTAAGAATTGGACTGCTCATGTATTTGTTTCTCCACATATTTACCTGTGATAGGCTATGCAGAATGTTCCTTAATGCTCCTGATCATTCTCAAGAAGAAACAGTCTCAAGTGTTGCCCATCAGTTTTTTGTTTTGTTTTGTTTTTAGCATAATACAATTTGCCCTTAATCATTGTCTGCTTTTTTCTGGAGTTTTTTTTTTTGAACAAAGATCCAACTCTATCTTAATTTTAATAATCTTTCCAGCATGGGGACCCAATGGCACTTGTTTATCACTGGATTTTAGACTGTCAATCACTGTAACAATAAGGATTGGAAAAAAGAGAAAATTTTAGTTTCTGATGCATTGGCATTCAATTCTTCTATTCCTTTCAGGATCGATGTGGAAATTGTTTACTTTCCTATACACCCATTGTACTCCAGTTCAGAGCAAATAAAGCTGTGGGATTGTATAACCTTACTGAAATCCTAAAATTTCCATCCTGATCTCAAAACATCAGTATAGGCAGTGAAAAGATCACCAAAGTGTGACATTTCATTGGATATTGAGAAGTCTCTTTTGCCCATTATTTTTATCCTGAATATTGCTAATGGTATGAACTTATGAAAATTAACTATTGAGAAACTAGACCATATCATCTCTATATTTGGGACTGTAGATATGGCTATGAAACAAATTGAGTGTGAATTTCATATCTACTGTGCCTCTTATCTCCTTTGTGGAAAAGAACCTTGTGCTGTTTTCAGACTAAATGAATAACACTGTAGTGTGTGGTTACCCTTTATCCTTTAGGAGTGAATACACATAACGCACCACAAACATAAATCACTGTATTATAATTAAACAAACATTCTTAGCGACAGTGTGTTTTTCTGTTTCTTTCTTTCTATTAGGCTTCATTTTGCTTTTTTATTTTACTTTAATTGATTATTTTATTTATTGGTGTTTCAAATGTTATCCCCATCTGCAGTTTCACCTCCAACCCCACCCATACCCTGCTGCCTTCCTCTTGCCTTTATGAGCGTGCTTCTCCAGCTGCCTACCCACTCCTGTCTCAAGGCCTGAGCATTACCCTACCCTGGGTCATCAAACCTCCACAGGTCAAAAGGGATACTATCCCATTGATGTCAGATAAAGTCACCCTCTGCTACACATGCCATGGTTCCCTTGATATGTACTCTTTCATTACTGGTTTTGAACCTGGGAGCTTTGGGTTGTATGGTTGGTTGATACTGTTGTTCTTCCTAAGTAGATGAAAACACTTTCAGCTCCTCCAGTCCTTCCCTTAAGTTATCCACTGGAGTCCCCATACTTAATCCAATGTTTGATATGTGTATTCACATCTGTATTTTTCAGGCTCTGGCAGGTCCTCTCAGGGCACAGCTATACCAGGCTCCTCTCAGCAAGTACTTCGTGGCATCAGCAATAGTGTCTTGGTTTGGTATCTGACGATAGGATGGATTCCTAGGAAGAGAATCCCTAGATTACCTTTCGTATATTTCTCTTCAACTATTTATCCCTGCACTTCCAAGAGTATTTTCTTCCCCTTCACAGTAGGACTGTAGCATCCACACATTGGTGTGGTCTTCTGTCTTCTTCCATTTCATATGTTCTGTGATTAACAATATTCCAACCTTCTTTTTGGCTATTATTCACTTATCAGTGAGTACATACCATGTGGGTTCCTTTGTGATTGAGTTACCTCACTCAAGAAGAAATATTCTACTTTCATCATTCACCTAAGAATTTCATTAAGACATTGTTTTTAATAGCTGAGTAGTACTCCTTTGTGTAAATTTGCCACATTTTGTGTATCCATTCCTCCGACCCGGAACAGCTGGGTTGTTTCCAGCTTCTGGCTATTGTAAGTAAGGGTACTATAAATATGGTAGATCATGGCTCCTTGTTATATGTTGGAGCATCTTTTGAGTATATGCCCAGGAGTGATGTAGCTAGGTCCACAGTTAAAATTATTTCAAATTTACTGAGGAACCACAAAACTGTTTCCTAGGGTGGTTGTATGAGATTGCAGTCCCACCAGCAAAGGAGGAATGTTCCTCTATCTCCACATCCTTTCCAACATATGTTGTCACCAGAGTTTGTGATCTTAGCTATTCTGACTAATATAAGGTGGAATCTCAGGGTCCTTTTAATTTGCGCTTCCCTGATGATTGAGGTTGTTGAACATTTCCGTAATTGCTCCTCAGCCATTTGAGATTCCTATGTTGTAAAATCTGTTTAGATCTGCACCCCATTCTTTAATATGGTTATTTGGTTCTCTGGAATCTAACTTCTTTAATTCTTTGTGTACATTGGTATTTACTCTCTATCATATGTAGGATTGATAAAGATCTTTTCCAATTTGTTTGTTGCCATTTGGCCTGCTGACAGTGTCCTTAACGTTACAAAAGCTTTTCAATTTTTTGAGGTCCCACTTGTCTTTTCTTCACATTAGAGCATAGGCCACTCCTTTTTTTTTTTCAGGAAATTTTCAACTGTGCCAGTATGTTTGAATTCTCTCCCACTTTCTCTTCTAGTAGACTCATAGTGTCTGGTTTTATGTTGAGGTCCTTGACACAATTGAGTTTGCATTGTAAAAGGAGATAAGAATGATGGTTCAATTTGCATTCTTCTACATGTTGACTGCCAGTTTAACCAGCATCATTACAAAATGAAATGCTGTCTTTTTTCCAGATGGTTTTGGATCTTTTGTCAAAAATCAAGTTACCAAAGGTGTGTGGGTTCAATTCTGGGTCTTTAATTATATTCTAGTGATCTATCTTCCTGTCTCCTTACAAATACCATCCTGTTTTTATCACTATTGCTCTGTAGTATAGCTTGAGGTCAGGGATGCTGATTCCCCCAGCAGTTCTTTGTATTGTTGAGAATTGTTTTTGCTATCCTTGGTTTTTGGTATTCCAGATAAATTTGAGAAATGCTCTGTCTTTCTCTGTGAAGAATTGTGTTTGAATTTTGATAGGAATTGCATTGAATCTGTAGGTTGCTTTTGATAAGATGGCCATTTTTATTATATTAATCCTTCCAGCCATGAGCATGGGAGATCCTTCCATCTTCTGAAATCTTGTTCAGTTTCTTTCTTCAGAGACTTGAGGTTCTTGCCATAGAAATATTTCCCTTGCTTGGTTAGTGTCACACCAAGATATTTCACATTATTTGTGACTATTGTAAAGGGCATAGTTTCCGTAATTTTTTTCTCAGAGAGTTTATCCTTTGAGTAGTGAAAGGCTTCCTTTTGTTTGAGTTTATTTTGTATCCAGCCACTTTGTTGAAGTTGTTTATCAACAATAGGAGTTCTCTAGGGGATGTTTTTGCTTCTCTTATATATACTACCATATTATAAGCAAATAACAATATCTTGACTTCTTTCTTTATCATTTGTATCCCTTTGATCATTTGATGCCTAATTGCTCTTGCTCTAACTTCAAGTACTATATTGAATTGATGAGGGAGAGTGGACAGCCTTGTCTTGTCCCTGATTTTAGTGAGATTGCTTCAAGATTGCCCCATTTAGTTTGATGTTAGCTATTTTCTTTCTATATATTGTTTTCATTGTAATTATGTAAGGACCTTTATGGTAGTGTTTCTTTTGTTTCTTTTTTATGAAATATTTTGAGATGTATTGGTTTAGAGAATTCTACACTAAAACCATCTGGTCTCAAGAATTTTGTTTGGGAGACTTTTAATGACTGCTTCAATTTCTTTAGGGGTTATGGGATTGTTCAGATGGTTTAACTGATCCTGATTTAATTTTGGAAACTGGTATTGGTCTAGAAAATTGTCCAATTCATCTAGATTTTCCAGTTTTGTTGAGTATAGTCTTTTGTAGTAGGATCTCCTTTTTTGTTTTTTTGATTTTTTTGTTTGTTTTTGCTTTTTGGTTTTTGTTTTTTTGATTTCTTCAGTTTCTGTTAGGTCTCCATTACTGTTTCTGATTTTGTATGATTTGATACTGTCTTGTGTCCTCTTGTTAGTATGGCTAAGATTTTATCTATCTTGCTGATTTTCTCAAAGAACCAGCTTTTGGTTTTGTGGATTTTTGTACAGCTCTCTTTTTTCCACATGATTGATTTCAGCCCTGAGTTTGATTATTTTCTGCTGTCTAGTCTTCTTGGATATGTTTCTTTCTTTTTGTTCTAATGCTCTCACATGTGCTATTTATTAAGCTGCTAGTATATGCTCTCTCCAATTATTTTTATGAAAGCACTCTGAGCTATGCAATTTCCTCTTTTTTTTGTTTTTTTTTTTTTTCGGAGCTGGGGACCAAACCCAGGGCCTTGTGCTTCCTAGGTAAGCGCTCTACCACTGAGCTAAATCCCCAGCCCCAATTTCCTCTTAACACTGCTTTCATTTTATACCATAAATTTCTGTATGTTTTGCCTTCATATTTTCTAAATTCTCAAAAGTCTTTAATTTCTTTCCTCATTTCTTCCCTGACTGAGTTATCATTGAGTAGACAATTGTTCAGCTTCCCTGTGTATGTGGGTTCTCTGTTGTTTTCACTGTTGTTGCAGACCAGTCTTAGTCCATGGTGATATGATAAGATACATGAGATTAGTTACATCTTCTTGTATTGGTTGAGGCTTTGTTGTGTGTCCAATTAATATGGTTACTTTTGTAGAAAGTACTCATGGTTCTGAGACAAATGTATATTCTTTTTTATTTTTTTCCAGTGAAATGTGCTATAGATAACTGTTAAGTTCATTAGGTTCATAACATTTGTCAATTTCACTGCCTCTTTGTTCACTTTCTGTTTCCATGATGAGAGTGAGGTGTTAAAGTCTTCTACAATTAGTATAAGATTCAATGTGTGCTTTGAGATTCAGTAATATTTCTTTACAAATGTGGGTGCCCTTGCATTTAAGGCATAGTTGTTCAGAATTAGGAGTATAATTTGTGGATTATGACTTTGATTGGTATATAGTATCCATCTTTTTTAATAATGTTTTGTTGAAAGTCTATTTTTATTAGATAGTAGAACTGCTACCCAAGCTTATTTCTTGGGAGCATTTGCTTGGGAAATTTTTGCTTTGACTTTGGGGCAGTAACTTTCTTTATCACTGAGATATGTTTTCAGTATCCAGCAAAAAGCTGGGTTTTCTTATGTATCCAGCCTGTTAGTCTTTGTCTTTTTGTTTGCGAATTGAGTCCATTGATGTTGATAGATATTGAGGACCAATGATTGTTGATAGAGGTGGAATTATGATTGTGTGGTTCTCTAATTTTGGGTTTGTTGTGAGATTATTTTCTTGTATTTATTGACTGTAGTTTTGCACCTTGTTATAGAGTTTTCTTTCTATTATCCTCTGTAGGACTGGATTGGTAGAAAGATATTGTGAAATTTTGGTTTGCTCACGGAATATCTTGGTTTCTCCTTCTATGGTAATTGAGAGTTTTGCTGGGTATAATGCCTGGGCTCACAATTTTGTTCTCTTTGTGTCTGTATGACATCTGCCCAAGATCTTGCTTTTAGAGACTGTTGAGAAGTCTCCTCTAATTCTGATGGGTCTGCCCTTATTTATTACTTGAACTTTCTGCTTTACTGCTTTCAATACTTTTTCTTAGTTTTATGCATTTGGTGTTTTAATTATTGTGTGACAGGAAGAATTTATTTTCTGGTCCCATCTGCTTGGTGTTCTGCGGTTTTCTTGTATGTTTATGGGCATCTCTTTATTTAGGTTAGGGAAGTTGTCTAAAAATATGGAATGCTTCATGAATCTGTGTTTCAACCTTGAGTAGGAACATGATAATTCTCTGTATTGTCCCAATTTTAGATTATGTGCTGCCAAAGTGAGCACCAGTGTGACTATTTTTGAGAAATCTCATTATTTCACATATTTCTTTAGATAATACATTATGGATGCAATGAAGTTTTAACAAGCAGTCCAAAAATTTGATTATACATAGAATGTAGTATTATTAGATTTAAGACAATGGAATGTGCTGGAAGATGAGACTCCACCATAGTATGAAGGGACTTATTTAGTGTGTCCAGAGACTGACACAGAGAACTAAGAAACAGAAACCAAGACTAATTGGCATCATCAAAGCCCAGTTCTCCTACCAAAGCAAATATTGGGTATCCAAACACACCAGAAAAGCAAGATTTGGATTTAAAATCACATTTCATAATGATGATGGAGGACTTTAAGAAAAACATAAATAATATCCTTAAAAAATATGGGACAACCCAAGTAAACCATTAGAAGCCCTTAAAGAGCAAACACAAAATTCCCGGAAAGAATTAGAGGAAAACACAAACAAACAGGTGAAGGAATTCAACGAATCCATTCATAATTTAATAATGGATACATAAACAATAAAGAAAGCACTAAGAGAAAAAACCTGGAGACAGAAAACCTAGGGAAGAGATCAGGAGTCATAGATGCAAGCATCACCAAGAGAGTAGAAGAGATACAGAAGAGGGAATATCCGAGGTAGAAAATGACATGTACCTCAAAGATAATGTAAAATGCAAAATGGTCCTAGCCCAAAACATCCAGGAAATCCAGGAAACAATGAGAAGATCAAACCTAATGATAATACGTATAGAAGAGAGTGAAGACTCCTAATTAAAAGCCCAGGACACATCTTCAACAAAATTATTGAAGACAACTTCCCTAACCGAAAGAAAGATATGCCCATAAACATACAAGAAGCCTACAGAACTCCAAATAGATTGGACCAGAAAAGAAATACCCCCTGTCACATAAGAGTCAAAACACCAAATGCACAAAACAGAAGAAAGAATAATAAAAGCAATAAGGGGAAAGGTCTAGCAACATATAAAAGCAGACCTATAAGAACTAGAGCAGGCTTCTTAGCAGAGACTATGAAAGTTAGAAGATCCTGGGCAGATGTCCTACAGACCTTAAGAGAACGCAAATGACAGTCCAGGCTACTGTACCAGCAAAACTCTCAATTAATATAGATGGAGGAACAGAGATATTCTATGTCAAATCCAAATTTACACAATATCTTCTAAATCCAGCCCTACAAAGGATAATAGATGGAAATGTCCAACACAAAGAGGGAACCTACACCCAAGCAAAAGCAAGAGAATAAACTCTTGCAACAAAACCAAAATAAGAGACACACACAAACATAATTCCACCTCTAACAATGAAAATAACAGGCAGCAATAATCACAATTCCTTAATACCTCTTAAAATCGATGGAGTCAATTCCTCAATAAAAATACATAGGCTAACAGACTGTATACATAAAGAGGACCCAGCATTTTGTTGCATACAAGAAACACACCTCAGGACAAAGACAGACACTGCCTTATAGTCAAAGTCTGAAAAACAACTTTTCAAGGAAATGGTCCAAAGAAATAACCTGGAGTAGCCGTTCTAATATCGAATAAAATTGACTTGCAACCAAACTTCATCAACTTCATATTTATCAAAGAAAAAAATCGTCCAAGATGAACTCTCAATCTTATTTATCTATGTTGCAAACGCAAGGGCAACTACATTCATTAAAGCAACCTTACTAAGGCTCAAAGCACACATTGCATCTCACACAATAATAGTAGAAGACTTCATCACCCCACTGTCATCAATGGAAAGATCAGAAATTGAACAGAGACATAGAAAAACTAAAAGAAATTATGAACCAAATGGATTTAATAAATACTTATAGAACATTTCATTCAAAAATAAAAGGATATACCTTCTTCATCTTAGCACCTCACGCTACTTTCCCCAAAATGACCATGAAATTGGTCACAAAACAGGCCTAAACAGATATAAGAAGGCTGAAATAATTAGTGCATGCTATCAGACCACCACAGACTAAGACTGGTCCTCAATAACAGCAATAACAACAGAAAGCCGACATGTCATTGGAGTTCAAGAACTCTACTTGGTCAAGGAAGAAATAAAGAAAGAAATTAAAGACTTTTTAGAATTTAATGGAAATGAAGGAATAACAAACCCAAACTTATGGGGTGTAAAATGAAAGCAGAGCTAAGAGGAAAGCTCATAGCTCTGAGTGCCTCCAAAAAGAACCAGGAGAGAGCATACATTAGCAGCTTGATAGCACACATGAAAGCTCTGAAACAAAAAGAAGCCAACATATGCAAGGGGAATAGAAGGCAGGAAATAATCAAACTCAAGGCTGAAATCAACCAAGTAGAAACAAAGCTAACTATACAATCAGAAAACCAGGAGCTGGTTCTTTAGAAAATCAAGAAAAATGATAAACCATTAAGCAAATTAACCAGAGGGCACAAAATGTGTATCCAAATTAAGAAAATCAGAAGTGAAAAGGGAGACATAGACATAACAACAGAATCTGAGACAATTCTAAAAAAAAAAAATCATCAGACCCACTACCAAAGCGTATATTCAACAAAACTTAAAAATCAGGAGGAAATGGACAATTCCCTCGAAAAATACCAGGTATCAAAATTAAATCAGGATCTGATGAAACATCTAAACTGCCCTATAACTCCTAAAGAAATACAAGCAGTTATCAAAAATGTCACAAAAACAATAACAACAACAACCAAAAGAGCCCAGGAACAGATGGGTTTAGTGCTGAATTCTATCAGACCTTCCTAGAAGACCTCATAAGGATATTGTCCAAACTATTCTGCAAAATAGAAACAGACAGAAAACTGCCTAATTTCTTCTATGAAGCCAGAATTACACTTACTCATGAAACACCCGAAGATCGAACAAAGAAAGAGAACTTCAGACCAATTTTCCTTATGAACATCGACCCAAAAATACTCAATAAAATTCCTGCAAACTGAATACCAGACAACATCAAAATGATCATCCATCATGATCAATTAGGCTTAATCCCAGGGATGCAGGGATAGTTGAATATACAGAAATCTTTCAAGGTAATCCACTGTATGAAGAAATTCCAGGAAAAAAGAAACACATGATCATTTCATTAGATACTGAAAAAGCATTTGACAAAATTCAACACACCTTCATGATAACAGTCATGGAAAGATCAGGAATTCAAGGCCCTTAACTAAAAGCAACCAAGTACCTAACTTCAAACTAAATGGAGAAAAACTTGAAGTAATCCCACTAAAATCAGGGACTAGACAAGGCTGCCCACTCTCTCCCTACTTATATAATATAGTACTCAAAATACTAGCCAGAGCAATAAGACAATGAAAGAAGGTAAATTGGTAGGGCAAGATGTAAATGGGAAGTTTTGGCATAAAATTAAATGTAAAATTCTTTGATAAGTATAATATAGGGAGAATCTCTAAAACATTAATTAAAAAAATAAGAAAGGATACTCTGTTGACTCTCTCAGTTAGGCAGATTTAGCACACATATTCATTGTCTTCCTCCTGAAGCATTTCTGGTCCTGGGATGTTTGTAACAATAAATTCAAGTCTAAGCGTCTCTAGAAAATAAATACACTTCGTATGATTGCTGTGCATGTGAATGTTTTGTACCATGCTTCCATAAAACACATCACAGAAGGTGAGTTTTAAGGACACAATGAGAAGTACAGAAATTATAAACATGAATGTGCTTTTAAAAAGTCCATAACCTACATAAAGTTGTAATTTTCAGGGAATGGTTTTAAGATGTCTCAGCAACTAAGAGGATTTACTGTTCTTGAAGAGGAACTAGGTTCATTATCAATATTCACATGGTGGCTTGAAATCACTCTAGTTCCACATTGTCCAAATAATTAACCTGAAAATGTACATGTGAGTACGTGTATATGGAATTATTAAATGTTGATATCTTGGAATATTCATGTAGTCAGAAATACATATTTACATTCAATAAAAAAGTAATGAAAAAAGAGGCCATGTATTTAAAAGGGAGTAAGTAGTAATATTTCTGAAGATTTCGAGGGAATAGAGGACAAAATATCATAATTAAAATGCAATCTCACAAATAAAAATTAGAAAAAGTAGTAGCTGCATCTTCTCAATAACATCTGCAAATACATATGAGAGGACTATATAATTATTTATTTATTTCCCAGAATGAGTTCATATCTGAGAGCCTAGGCCATGAAAGGAAACATAATAAGGAAATTCTATATTGTACCAGGCAGAAATCAAAATAAGTGCAACCCACAGACTGGAGCTGTTCTTTTCAGATGAGCATAGTCAACAGATATACCCATACTGTCTCTCGGATCTTAACCAGCAGAGATCATGGCCTCTTAATGAATCACTGACCTGGCTGCAGCTGTTCCTAGCCTTTGATGATTTGCATATACCCAGAGCACAGCCCACTGATGTGAGGACTTCTTTATCCCCAGGTCATACCGTGTGCTAGAGTCAGGCTCACACATGTCACACACAGGCATGAGTGCTCCTAATCAGATCCTGGGGTTGGTGCTGCTCTGGATTACAGGTGAAGAAGACTGAATAAAAGGAATGTCATACATATGGCTGTTGTTAGTGCTCCATGGTCTCCATAAACGTTGTCTTATATATGACATAATAAATTTTGTGTGAATTTGTTTTCAATTTCCAATATCAGGTGCAAGATGTGATATCAAGATGACACAGTCTCCTGCCTCTGTACCTGCCTCTCTGGGAGAAACTGTCACAATTACACGCCAGACGAGTCAGGATATCAGCAGGTATTTATCAGGGTATCAATAGAAAGCAGCGAAATCTCCTAAGCTCCTGATCTATGGTGCAGATGTTTTGGAAGATGATGTTCCATCAAGTTCATTGGCAGTGGATCTGGCACACAGTTTTCTCTCAAAATCAGCAGCCCACATCCTGAAGATGCTGCAATGTATTACTGCCAACAGGGTTACAGTGATCCTCCCACAGTGATTCAAGCCATGGCATAAACCACCCAGGGAAGAAGAAGAAAGAGCACGAGCTTCCACAATTCTCCTTCTGTGGTCTCCAGATGCTGCAACTGTTTCCTGTTGCTAAGACATAAAGGTCAATGTGATATTTTTGTACAGAGTTCAGGTGAACTTTTATATGTCCAAATTTTATTTCACGCCCTAAGAGGAATCATCCTCACACAAGTTACACACAGACATGAGTGCTCCCACTCAGATAATGGAGTTGCTGCTGCTCTGGCCGTCAGCCACACTGAGAACAGATTATTCTTTGAATCTAAAGTCCATTTTTTACTGAAAGTAAGGCTTCCTGATCACATGATTCTCTGGTGTGGTGTCAAATCTCATATGCATGGAAGGGATGAGGTTTTCCTCCATTACCTATTTGTTCATTTCTGTCCTTATTTGGAAGGCAAATATCTAAACTGCTTTTCCATTTCTGTGACAGCAATGAATATATGTATGACCAAGGTAATTCATAAAAGAAAATATTTAATTTTTGAACGTTTGTTTTAAGAGAATTAATCCATTTTGTACGTGGTAGTAAATGTTGCAGCAGGCAGGGAGATGTGATTTGCGGGCATAAGCAGGTGGCTATACACCCAAGTCTTCACCATATCAGCACAATTTCAGAGGCATTGATAAGAACAGAATTCTATACACCTGATTTTATTGGTATCAGCATCAGTTGGAATGCATATAGAAAAAGAAAAGTCACCTAAATGAAGTAATTGTTTTGATATAAGGAATTAGAACATGAGTAATAGCCATTAACTTGTTTGGGTGCTCTTTGGACATTAATGTTGGTAGGAAATAGTATTCTCAGTTTCTCCCTTGGAATACAGAGCTCTCTGCCCAGAATATCTGTGTGATCTGTCCATGCTGTGCTCATAAATGTTTCGAAGTTTAGGACTCTCATATTTTCACAACAGAAAAGTATAGTGTAGTTACTATTACTGTCTTTCAGAGAACTACAGACACCGGGTGGACTTATAATATGTGTATGTGTTCTTTGAAATATCATCAGTAAGTGTAGCATAATAGTCAAAATCAAAAAAAAATAAATAAAACAGCCTTAATTCACTCATATAATAAACAAAATCTCCATGAAATATTTTTGGATTACAAATAAACAGAATAACTAAAGATATCCAAATACAGATATAACTCTAATATTATTAATTAATGCCTGAAAATCATATTCTCAAATTAGTCAGTATGCCACTAACCTACTTCAGAGGTAACTTGACAGAAATATGAAATTTCAGTCTATGATGCACATCTACTAATGATAATCTATATTTTCACAAGGTATCTGTATCAGATTACCATGTTCTGTTAATTGGGTTTTATTCTTAACATGAAGTGATTTTAATATTCATAATTTAGGACTGTCTATCAACTTTGAGCTCTGATATGCCAAGGAAGTGGTTCTTATGTGAAAACTTCAAAATATTTTTTTAAAATGCTGTGAACTTAACTATATAAGACCTGTTGTATTCATTTTCATGCTCTGGACACTATATTCACATTAATTATCCTTCACTAGACACACTTAAATGAGTGAAATATATTAAAACAGAGGCATATTTTAATTCTTCATGAGTTAGGAGACCACTCTTTCCTCCCTAAGGTTGCATGATACAGGAACATGAAAAAACAAGATGCATTTTAAAAACTAGCAAATAATGGGAGGTCCAGTTTTATATCTTTACAAATTTGCAGTGCATGCTGTTGACAAAACATGCTATTTGCAAGCATGTAGGTCTAACAATACTGAAAAAAAGTCTTTTTAAATGAACTCTGATGTTTTAACAGGACATGAACATGAACATACTGTATAGATAGTAGTAGAGCCTAGATTGTTCAATATCTCTTGATGTGTATTATGTTGCACGAGGACAGGGATGGAACAGATTTTCATGGAAATTCATAAGAAGGCACCCACGAGAACCTTCTGAAAATAACACACATGCTGTGAGAAAATGAAGGAATTTTAATATTTGGTAGATAAGAAAGACTAAAGTGACAGAAAGAAGGAAAGAGGAGAGGAAAGAAGGAAAGGGAGAATAGTGTGTAGTGAGAAAACTTGATTTATTGATTTACTTCCTAGATTGTATGTCATGGTTTTTGTCATTTTCTGGTGGATGCTAATTAACTAGTTAAGCCTGGGAACAATCAAAAGAATTCTGAATGATAGCCATAATACAGATTTGAAATAAATACAGTAAGAATGAAGAAGAATGTTGGGGTATTAGGGCCACAAAGAAGAGAGTGTTACAAAGCCTTAAACAATTAATGTGTAAAATCTCTCTTAAAAGATATGTGGATCCCAGTTACACCACATTCTGTTCTTCATTGTTTGAACCTGATTCTACAGTTCTCCTTCTTAGAATTAAGAGATTTTACCTCCTTCATTTAATATAAGTATTTTAGTAACTTGTAACAAGAGTTCCTGAAACAAGTAATACAAATTTGGCTCAAAGAAAAAAATAGTGCAATCTATATTAATGGTTGTTTAATCCTGCTTATCCCAATCCCTTCTGGTTTATATGTACCAAGACTCCAGCCTACTACATGAATATTTCTTGACTAATATGGTCCAAATTTGTGCAGACATCAGTTATAACCAAGACAAAGCATGTGCATAGAAGTTTCCACGCAATTTCTAGATTTGCTGGTGCTCATAGTTCTAGGTGAGAAGAGTTAATTAATAATAGGGATCATTGGATGAAGCAAAGAAGTGCAAGCAGACAGGAGCCGGATGTAGATCTCTCCTGAGAGACACAGCCAGAATACAGCAAATACAGAGGCGAATGCCAACAGCAAACCTCTGAACTGAGAACAGTACCCCCGTTGAAGGAATCAGAGAAAGAACTGGAAAGCTTGAAGGGGCTCGAGACCCCATATGAACAACAATGCCAATCAACCAGACCTTCCAGGGACTAAGCCACTACCTAAAGACTATACATGGACTGACCCTGGACTCTGACCTCATAGGTAGCATTGAATATCCTAGTAAGATCACCAGTGTAAGGGGAAGTCCTGGGTCCTGCTAAGACTGAACCCCCAGTGAACGTGATTGTTGGGGGGAGGGCGGCAATGGGGGGAGGATGGGGAGGGGAACACTCATAAAGAAGAGGAGGGGGAGGGGTTAGGGGAATGTTGGCCCGTAAACCGGGAAAGGGAATAACATTTGAAATGTAAATAAAAAAAAAAGATGACTGCAGCTGGGGCATGCTTTGCACACATGTAATTCCAGCACAAGTTTAGTTTTCCAAGACATACCTGCTATTAATGGATACCTTACGTTATAGAGCCTAAGTTATTAAAACATCTTGGCACCTTAAATTTATCGTGAATCAAATAAAAGAACATTTAAATGAATCGATGTAATAAATTCATTAAAAACCAAAAAAATAAAAAAATAATAGGGATCATTGCTGCTAGGTTTTTGAGAAAAAGTCTGTAAGAATATAATTTATTTTGTACATATTTTTTTTTAGCTTTTCAGGTTCAGGAGGTAGATGAGGCATTCCGAGAACCCCATCTTCACCCTCTCCTTCGACATCTAAAAGTAACGTCCACATCACATGTTGCCTGATAGTAATATTTACTTACATTGTCTCTGAATGAAACCAAGAAATGTTTCTAAGTTATGATATATGATGCATTGCACTTACAACATAGGGTCCGATCAGGACTCACTGACAGGGACACAGGGACAAATTTCATCTTCAACATCAGTATCCTGGTGCCTGAAATTGTTGAAACTTATAACTGTCAACAAAGCTACAGTGTGATGTCCCCCAGAGAGTGACTCAAATCCTCAGGTAAGGATAGTAAAGCTGTGCTCCTTTAGCTGTTCTTACTAGTGCTGCCTACTTTTGACAGCATCTTCCATTTGTAACCAGATTTTAAATTTAGTGGGAAGTTTTATTAGAAGATTCCAGGCAACTAATATCTAATTAAATCTATAACATTTTCCACATAAATTGACCATGTATGATAATGCTTCTCTTGATTCTCTAAGAAGAGAGAGTTCTGCAACTGAAGTATCTATTTAAACATCATCTGTGATGTACACAGAAACACATAAGCATATATATAATATATTATAATTATATAATAGAATTATATTATTAGTTATAATAATATATTATACATATATAATATGATTATATTAGTAATTATAATATAATTATAATATGTTATAATTATATATTATATATGTAATTATATGCAACACAGCTCATTCACCCAAGAGGGTCTTGGGGGAAGGAGTGAGGATTAAAAAAAAAAGAAAAGTAAAGACAAAAGACAATTCTATAACATGACTTCTGAAAGTTCTGAAGCTGAAGTTGAAGACGGTTTAATATTTTCCAGTCTGCTTCTATATTATTCTAGGTACATACACAGAATATGGTCAGTCCTGAGGCATAAACAAAGTAGTCAACATGGCATAAACAGAGTAGTTAAGGAACAAACAAAGAACAAAGGCCCAAAGGTTACTGTTTTCAGAATCTTAAGGAGACTCATCAAGATACAAAGAACACATTCCTCAGCTGTACTCATATTGAGACTTCTTCTCTCCTATCCCAAAGTCAAATACCTGTCAAATTCTTAGATGGTGGTACCAAGGAATCTTTCTATCTCTCTCCCTCTCTTCCTTTCTGCCACATCTCTATGTATGTGTGTGTTTGTGTGTGTGTGTCTGTGTGTGTGTGTGTGTGTGTGTGTGTGTGTAAAATTATTTTTTTCTTGGGAATTATGAGAAGCATGCCCTGCTTTAATGCTCTTTTTTGGAAGAAAAAATAGGATATGAAAGTTACTCTGATCCTCATGCAAAAGCATCACATTGACCTTTGAATTTAGCCCAAGCGAAACAGTCTCAGCATCCAGAGACACCAGAAGAAGCAGTGGCAGTAGAGTGGGCTCTCACTTCTGCTTCCCTGGGTGGTTTATGTCATGGCCTGAATCACTGTGGGAGGAGCACTAGAAGCCTGTTGACAGTAATAGATTCCAATATCTTCAACCTGTAGTCTGCTGATCTTAAGGGAATACTGTGTGCCAGATCTACTGCCGCTGAACCTTGATGGGACCCCATCTGCCAAGCTGGTTGCACCATAGATCAGGAGCTGAGGAGATTTCCCTGGTTTCTGCTGATACCATGCTAACCAATTACCAATGTCCTGGCTTGCCTGGCATGTGATGGTGACAATTTCTTCCAGAGATGCAGACAGGGAGGCAGGAGACTGTGTCATCTGGATGTCACATTTACCACCTGAGATTGAAAATTGAAAAAGAATTCCCATACAATTTATCTTGGTAAAAGACAACATTTATGGACACCATGCATGAAGCACTTACCACACTGACCTGCATAAATTTTCAGTTTATTCAGTCTTCCTTACCTGTAAGCCAGAGTAGCAGCAACCCAAGGAGTTGAGTGGGCACATTCATGTTTCTGTGTAACATGTGTGAAGCTGACTCCAGCACGGGGTGAGACCTGACAATAAAGAAGTCATCTGAGTAGTGGGCTGGGCTCTGGGCACATGCAAATCAGCAAACTGTAGGAATGGCCATGGCACTGGTCAGGTCAGTGACTCATTAGAGGCCTGTGGTCCTCTTATGTTTTAGATCAGAGAGGCAGTACAGGTTTATTTGGGTTTATTTGTAGAGAATGTGCTTCTCTTTGGATAGCAGCAGCAGCAGCAACAACAACAACAACAACAACAACAACAACAACAACAACGAATCACCAGGCTATGAGATGCATATTGTTTTGATTTTTGTCATATTCGTTATAGGATTTTCTGTTTTATTTCTCTTATAGCATGCTCTGGAACCTACAATACAGTTTAAGCAGTATATAAATGCTTATAGGGCAAATTCATATTTATCTGTGAAGGTCATTGAGGTGGTGTAGCTTCATCATTTTTTCCTGCTTATATGTGAGATTGAAATTTAATAATAAATTTTATCTCTTATGTTTCTTCTCTGTAAAATCTCCAAAGTATCCCTTCTTCCAGTACTTGTAACTCATCACCTCTTTTTCCATTAATTTTTATTGCATAAGTACATGTACTTACACAAACACACACACACACACACACACATAGAGACAAACACACACATATATTCTTATCTATAAACAATTGAGTTACTATAATGTTACACACACAGATATATATATATATACATAAAAATGCAAATATATATACAAATATATATTCTTTTCAGGATTGATCATTATCATTTGCTTTTATCTTGTTTCAGTTTTCAAATGGGTGTGATTTTGAGTTTTGTGAAAATATTATTTCTCTGGGAGAGAATACAAGATACAAGCTTTTCTGGTTGCAAACTAAAGGATATGCTGACTTAGGGAAATATTTTTATCTTTGTGTTTTTAGGAAATGAGCCCTGGATCCAATCCTTAGCACCACAAGAAAAAACTACTTTGTTAAATGTCATTTAACTACAGCAACTAAATATAAACTTAGTTTTTGAAATAAAAAAAGAAAAAGAAAAGGAAAGGTGATTAGGATCTAGATATCTCCCTGAGCTATATGGATTATATTTGATAGAGGGGTACACCTGGAATAACTAGATTCAAAGGAATAAAACAACAAAAAGAATTTAATCCTAACCATTCTGTACACACTACACAGACTGATAAAATCCATACAGATATCTTGATGATACTAAAATTTTGTTTTGAGATTCATATATTAGAGAATATACAGCTTTGGTGAGTTTCATCATCAGACATGCTGAACTGACCTGCTTGAGCTCCAGATCTTAAAGACTTTCAGCCATATCCAGTCAGGATAAACATAGAGACTACATTGATTGTTGGTGTGGCCTTCTTAAGGTCTTACCAGGATCCTAATTTTTCCTAGCTCCACCCCACAAGATATCTCAATGTCCATACTCAGCCTGAAGAAGTTCTGAAGGGTTGTCGACTCAATGTCCTGGACTTCGGGGTTTTGGGGTGGTTGTTTTGAGATTGTTATTCTGGGGAATCTAGAAATTATCATATTTTAACAGAGATTTCTAATCTAGAAATGACTGTTCAGCCATAATGTTATTTGGTAGAAATTCTTTTATTCATTCCTAAATCGAAGTTATAATCTCTGACATTGGTACATAATTAATGTAATACAAATTTAAGGATTTAAATGATATCAATTTCTTATTGATATAAATTGTGATTGATATTGTCACTCTCATACAGACATTATACCTATACAATATATTTAATATACAAGACTTAGACCCTGTCTTATAACTGCCATTATAAACTGCTTTTAAGTTAAGGGCCAGATATTAAATTCATAGCTCTGAGTTTACTATTAGAGTATTTTCAAGGTAATTTTTAGGAATAGCTAAGAGTAGTTATTGGATAACAATCTAGATTACTTTAAATGAATAGATGGTTTTCAGAAATGTCAGAAATTCATAAAATGTAACATTTAATGTTGTATATTCTTTTGTTGTTGAGAAATATCTGCTCCTAGAAGCAGATCCCCTATTTGGATTAAAAAAAAAGGAGTGTTTCTACCAACAGGTGAGGTAATACATTGTGGCTAGGTAGCCAGTGGGCAGAAATTGCCTATTTCATCTGCAGACAAGTTACTGTCCAAGAAATGACACACTACACAGAAGAGTTGACTGATAATCTCTCCCAAGCCAGAATAATCAGTCCTTCAAAATTCTGTTACAAAGCTCTGTCAGATGATCCTGGGCCAGAAGGCTGAAGCCTGATGTTTGTATATGTTGTATATGTTGCTAACAAGGGAATGGACAGGTTGGCAGTTGTCTCTTCAACTTGTCTCAGTTTGGTAAGCTGAGTTAGGCTTCCTTTATTTTCAGATAGGATTCTTCTTTCTTAGATTTCTGATGGGGTTGAAGAATAATTACCCAGGCGATTCAACATTGAGAATACACACTTAATTACATAATTTCAGATAGTATACAAGATAGCCAAGATATAACACGTGGATTTGAAGACTTTCTTAGGGAGAGATAGGATAGGATAAATAGGTAGATTATAGAGTATTCCATTGAATTGACAAGCGTGATGACTTGGGTGTTAAGTATATTTTATACTTTATAAATCATAGAATGGTAATAGTTGTGCTCAGCTTACATCTGAGAGAAAAGTTCTTTTTTTAATTATACAGAAAGGGTAAAATGTGGATTGGTGTCTTCATGCAGACGAAGGCAGGCACAAGATAGAGCAATGGCTGTGATTGGGTAGTGAAAATGTAAGGTGGGCATACAATTTTAGAGAAAGGAGACAGGAGGAGAAGAAAAGAAGAACCAAGATGGAGGAAAAGAAGGATGACCCGGATCTGTGTGGCCTTAAAGTACACAGTAGTTATGAATATTTCATAAGGGAGGGATTTTATAGGACAATTTGTCTTATCTACATGCGTAGTTTATATCAATATTAATTGGCTTTTAGTTTATTGTGTGGATATTTTGTGGAGTGAGAATTTATTGATATAAATCTGATTGACAAATTACAAGCTTATTGAGTTTTGATTTTAATGGGTTACTGAGAGTTGTGACAATAACTACAGGGGCAGACGCTGAGAAAATGAGCAGACTCTACACCAAAAGACTCATGAGATAGTTAGTCTCTGTATGGAACTCGGATGGCATCGAGCAGTGTGAACTAGAGGGATGGTGAGATCTCTGCAGAGCCCAGAGGGTACCTGGCAGCAACTGGGAATGGAAATTGAGAACTTAGTGAGTCCATCGGAGAGATTTTACTGGTTCAGATGAAAATACACACTAGACACCATGAAGTCCTATGGTGCAATCACCAGCATGGGATGGTGTCTTGCTTTTTATTTATATCATTTACTACTACATATAATTAAGATACATCCCAGAACAGTATTTTCTTACTTCCTAGTATTAAGAATAGGACTGCTCAGGTGTGTGTTTCTCCACATATTTATCTATGATAGGCTATGCAGAATGTTCATTAAAGCTGCTGATCATTTTCAAGAAGAAACAGTCTCAAGTGTAGTCCAAAAGGTTTTTGTTTGCTTGTTTTTTGTTTTTTTGGGTTTTTTTTTTGAGCATAATGCAATCTGCCATTTATCATTTTCTGCTTTTTTCTTGAGTTCCTTTTGAACAAAGATCCAACTCTACCTTAATTTTAAGAATATTTCCAGCAGGGGGATCCAATGACACTGGTCTGTCACTTGATTTCAGCCTGTCAATCACTGTAACAGTAGGTATTGGACAAAAGAGAAAATTTTAGTTTCTGATGCACTTGGCATTCAATTCTTTTATTCCTTTCAAGATCGTGGGACACTTGTTTACTTTCCTATACACCCATTGTTCTCCAGTTCAGAGAAAATACAACTTTGGGATTCCATAACCATACTGAAATCCAAAACCTCTATCCTGATCTCAAAACCTCAGTATAGGCAGTGAAAAGATCACCAAAGGGTGACATTTCATTGGATTTTGAGAAGTCTCTTTTGCCCATTATTTTTGTGCTGAATATGGCTAATGGTATGAACTTATGAAAATGAGCTATTGAGACACTAGACCTTATCATCTCTATATTTGGGACCGTAGATATGGCTATGAAACATATTGATTGTGAATTTCATATCTACTGTGCCTCTAGTCTCCTTTGTGGAAAAGACCCTTGTGCTGTCTTCAGACTAAATGAATAAACCTTAGTATGTGGTTACCCTTTATCCTTCATGAGTGAATACACATAACACACCACAATCATAGATTACTGTATTATAATTAAACAAACATTATTAGTGACAGTGTGTTTTTCTTTTTCTTTTTTCTTTTATTTTTAATTGATTATTTTATTTATTGTCATTTCAAATGTTATCCCCCTCTGCAGGTTCACCTCCAACCCTACCCATACCCTGCTTCCTTCCTCTTGCCTTTATGAGGGTGCTTTTCCACCTTCCTACCCACTCCTGTCTCAAGGCCTTAGCATTACCCTGTCCTGGCTCATCAAACCCCCACAGGACAAAGGGCATCCTATCCCATTGAAGCCAGATAAAGTCATCCTCTGGTACACATGCCATGGGTCCCCTGATATGTTCTCTTTCGTTAGTGGTTTAGATCCTGGGAGCTTTGGGTGGTCTGGTTGGTTGATACTGTTGTTCTACCTAAGTGGTTGAAAACACCTTCAGCTCATTCAGTCCTTCCCTTAAGTTATCCACTGGGGTCCTGATACTCACTCCAATGTTTGGCTGTGTGCATTCCCATCTGTATTGTTCAGGCTCTGGCAGACCCTCTCGGGGCACAGCTATACCAGGCTCTGTCAGCAAGTACTTCGTGGCATCAGCAATAATGTCTTGGTTTGGTATCTCAAGATGGGATGGATTCATAGGAAGAGAATCCCTAGATGACCTTTCTTACATTTCTCTTCAACTATTATATTAATCCTGCCAACCCATAAGCATGGGAGTTCCTTCCATGTTCTCAAATCTTGTTCAGTTTCTTTCATCAGAGTCTTGAAGTTCTTGCCATAGAAATATTTCACTTGCTTGGTTAGTGTCACACCAAGATATTTCACAATATTTGTGACTATTGTAAAGGACATGGTTTCCCTGATTTTTTTCTCAGTCAGTTTATCCTTTGAATAGTGAAAGGCTTCCTTTTCTTTGAGTTAATTTAGTATCCAGACACTTTGCTGAACTTGTTTAACAGCAATAGCAGTTCTCTCATGGATGTTTTTGTTTCACTTATATATACTACCATATTATCAGCAAATAGGATTATCTTGACTTCCCTCTTTATCATTTGTATCCCTTTAATCATGTGTTGCCTAATCGCTCTGGCTCTACCTTCAAGTACTGTATTGAAGAGATGGGGGAGAGTGGATAGGCTTGTCTTGTCCCTGCTTTTAGTGAGATTGCTTCAAGATTGCCCCATTTAGTTTGATGTTAGCTATTTTCTAGCTGTGTATTGTTTTCGTTATAATTAGTAAGGACCTTGAATTTCTATGCTCTCCAAAAGTTTTGGCATGAAATTGTTGTTGTAAAAATATAAAAATAAAAATGTATTGTTGGTCTTTTACCCCGCTAGGTACTCACTGTGGTGCCCCAAGATATCTGCTAGATATCTTGGCAGAAACACAGCCCAGCTGCACACTTTCTTACACTCAAATCCTCACATAAAAGAACACACAACACAATTATCTTAGATCCATTTGGTAAGATATAATTGCCCAGTTAAACATACAAAGACCGGTACTATCCATCCCTTGAGAACATTAATAACAACCTGTAAATACACTGAGCAGAATCTTAACATCACCTGCCATGGCTTCTCCCCTCTCTCTGTCTCTCTGTCTCCTCTCTCCCCTAGTCTCCTCCTCTTCCTTCAAACTTCTCTCCCGCCCATCCTTCCTTCTCCTCCAATGACAGGCCTCCTTCTATCCTGTACCTGCCTCACCTGTGACATCATCCTACATGAAATGGTGTTCTATATTATCAAAAGCTTTCTCAGAATATAATGAGCTGAATATGCGTTTTTTTCCCTTTGAGTTTGGATACATGGTGAAATCTGTCAATAGATTTCTGTATATTGATATATCCATGCATCACTGTATGAACCCTGTTGGTCTTGATGGATGATCATTTTAATGTGTCATTGGATTCAGTTTATTAGAATATTATTGAGTATTTTGGCATCAATATTCATAAGGGAAATTGATCTATAGATCTCTTTGTTAGGTCTAGGTTTTGATTAGGTATCACTGTAACTGTGGCTTCACAAAGCATTTAGGGTAGTGTTCTTTGTGTTTCTATTTTATGAAATGTTTAAGAAGTATTGGTTTAGAGAATTCTGTACTAAAACCATCTGGTCTCAAGAATTTTTGTTTGGGAAACTTTTAGTGACTGATTCTGTTTCATTAGGGGTAGGGAAATGTTTAGATGGTTTAACTGATCCTGATTTAATTTTGGAAACTGGTTTTGGTCTAGAAAATTATCCATTTCATCTAGATTTTACAGTTTTGTTTACTATAGGCTTTTGTAATAGGATCTCACCGGTTTTTTTTTTTTGTTTTTTGTTTTTTGTTTTTTGTTTTGTTTTTCTGTTTTGGTTTTTTAGTTTTTGTTGTTTTTATTTCTTGAGTTTCTGTTAGGTCTCTGGTTCCATTTCTGATTTTGTTAGTTTTGATACTATATTTGTGTACTTTTGTTAGTATGGCTAAGGTTTTATATATCTTGCTGATTTTCTTAAAGAACCAGCTTTTGGTTTTGTGGATTTTTGTACAGCTCTCTTTGTTCCACTTGATTGATTTCAGCCCTCAGTTTGATGATTTTCTGCTGTCTAGTCTTCTTGGATATGTTTCTTTTTTTTTGTTCTAATGCTCTCACATGTGCTATTAAGCTGCTAGTATATGCTCTCTCCAATTATTTTTATGAAAGCACTCTGAGCTATTTAATTTCCTCTTAACACTGCTTTCATTGTATACCATAAATTTCCGTATGTTTTGCCTTCATATTTGTTAAATTCTAAAATGTCTTTAATTTCTTTCCTCATTTCTTCCCTGACTGAATTATCATTGAGTAGAAAATTGTTCAGCTTCGCTGTGTATGTGGGCTTTCTGTTGTTTTTATTGTTGTTGCAGACCAGTCTTAGTCCACGGTGATATGATAAGATACATGAGATTAGTTACATCTTCTTGTATTGGTTGAGGCTTTGTTGTGTGTCCAATTAATATGGTTAATTTTGTAGAAAGTACCCTGACATGCTGAGACAAATGTATATTCTTTTTTATTTTTTTTACAGTGAAATGTACTATAGATATCTGTTAAGTTCATTAGGTTCATAACATTTGTCAATTTCACTGCCTCTTTGTTTACTTTCTGTTTCCATGATGAGAGTGAGGTGTTAAAGTCTCCTACAGTTAGTATAAGTTTCAATGTGTGCTTTGAGATTTAGTAATATTTCTTTTACAAATGTCTGTGCCTTTGCATTTGAGGCTTAGCTGTTCAGACTTAGGAGTTCATCTTTGTGGATTATTTCTTTGATTAGTATATAGTGTTCTTCTCCATATTTTTGATAATGTTTGATTGAAAGTGTATTTTTATTAGATAGTAGAATTGCTACCCAAGCTTTTTTCTTGTGAACATTTGCCTCAGAAATTTTTGCCTTTGACTTTGGGGTAGTATCTCTCTTTATCACTATTATATGTTTACAGTATCCAGCAAAAACCTGGGTCCTCTTTATGTATCTGCCCTGTTAGTCTATGTATTTTTGTTTGTGAATTGAGTCCATTGGTGTTGATAGATATTGAGGACCAATGATTGTTGTTATTTTGCTTTTAGAGGTGGAATTATGATTGTGTGGTTCTCTTCTTTTGGGTTTGTTGTGAGATTAGTTTCTTGTATTTATTGGCTGTAGTTTTCCTCCTTGTTTTAGAGTTTTCATTCTATTTTCCTTTGTAGAAAAGGATTGGTAGAAAGATATTGTATACATTTGGTTTGTCATGGAATATCTTGGTTTCTACCTTTATGGTCGTCGAGAGTTTTGCTGGGTATAGTAGCCTGGGCTCACATTTTGTTCTCTTGGTGTCTGTATGACATCTGCCCAAGATCTCCTTGCTTTTCAAGACTATGTTGAGAAGTCTGGTGAAATTTTGACAGGTCTGCCCTTACATATTATTTGAACTTCCTCCCTTACTGCTTTAAATACTTTTTCTTTGTTCTGTTCATTTGGTGTATTAATTATTGTGTGACAGGAAGAATTTATTCTCTGGTCCCATCTGTTTGGTGTTCTGTGGTTTTCTTGTATGTTTATGGGCATCTCTTTATTTAGGATAGGGAAGTTTTCTAAAAATATGGAATGCTTCATGAATCTGTGTGTTATTCTTGAGTAGGAGCCATGCTAATTTTCTGTATTGTTACAATTTTAGTATATGTGCTGCCGAAGTGAGCACCAGTGTGATTTTCTTTTGAGAAATCTCATTATTTCACATATTTATATAGATAATACGTTATGGATGCAAGGAAGTTTTAACAAGCAGTCCAAAAATTAGATTATAGATGGAATGTAGTAGTATTAGATTTAAGACAATGGAATATACTGGAAGATGAGACTCCACCATAGTATAAGGGAACTGATTTAGTGTGTCCAGAGACTGACACAGGGAACTAAGCAACAGAAACCAAGGCTAATTGGCATCATCGGAGCCCATTCTCCTACGAAAGCAAATATTGGGTATCCAAACACCAGAAAATTCCTCCTGTCACATGAGAGTCAAAACATCCAATGCACAAAACAGAAAAAAGAATAATAAAAGCAGTAAGGGCAAAAGGTTTAGCAATATATGAAAGCAGACATACAACAACTAGGGCAGAACTCTCACCAGAGACAATGAAAGTTAAAAGATCCTGGGCAGATGTCATAGAGACCCTAAGACAACACAAATGCCAGTCGAGGCTATTATACCAGCAAAACTCTCAATTAATATAGATGGAGAAACCACAATATTCTATTACAAAGCCAAATTTAAACAATAACTTTCTACAAATGCAGCCCTACAAAGGATAATAGATGGAAATGTCCAACACAAGGAGGGAGACTACACCCAAACAAAAGCAAGAGAATAAACTCCTTGCAATAAAACCAAAATAAGAGACACACACAAATATAATTAAACCTCTAACAATGAAAATAACAGGAAGTAATAATCACTATTACTTAATACCTCTTAAAATCAATGGACTCAATTCCCCAATAAAAAGATAGACTGACAAACTGGATACATAAAGAGGACCCAACATTTTGTTGCATACAAGAAACACACCTCAGGACAAAGACAGACACTGACGTATAGTAAAAGTCTGAAAAACAACTTTCCAAGGAAATGGTCCAAAGAAATAACCTGGAGTAGCCATTCTAATATTGAGTAAAATTGACTTCAATCAAACTTCGTCAACTTCATATTTATCAAAGAAACAATCCCCCATGATGAACTCTCAATCCTATTTATCTATGCTGCAAATGCAAGGGCAACTACATTCATACAGAAACCTTACTAAAGCTCAAATCACACATTGCACCTCAAACAACAATAGTAGAAGATTTCATCACCCTACTCTTATCAAGGGACAGATCACGGCAACAGAAATTAAACAGAGACATAGAAAACCTAACAGAAGTTATGAACCAAATGGATTTAATAAATATGTATAGAACATTTCATTTAGCTCAGTGGTACAGCGCTTGCCTAGGAAGCGCAAGGCCCTGGGTTCAGTCCCCAGCTCCGAAAAAAAAGAACCAAAAAAAAAAAAAAAGAACATTTCATTCAAAAACAAAAGGATATACCTTCTTCTTCTTAGCAACTCACGTTACTTTTGCCAAAATTGACCATAAAATTGGTCACAAAACAGGCCTAAACAGGTACAAGAACTTGGAAATAATTTTGTGCATCCTATCAGATCACCACAGACTAAGGCTGGTCCTCAATAACAACAATAACAACAGAAATACCACATGTAATTGGAGTTCAACAAAACTCTACTCAATAATAACTTGGTCAAGGAAGAAATAAAGAAGAAATTAAAGACTTTTTAGAATTTAATGGAAACGAAGGAACAACAAACCCAAACTTATGGTGGAAAAATGAAAGCAGAGCTAAGAGGAAAACTCATAGCACTGAGTGTCTCCAAAAAGAACCAGGAGAGAGCATACATTAGCATCATGATAGCACACATGAAAGCTCTGAAACAAAAAGAAGCAAATATATGCAAGAGGAGTAGAAGGCAGGAAATAATCAAACTCAAGGCTGAAATCAACCAAGTACAAACAAAGCTAACTATACATAGAATCAACAAAACCAGGAGCTGGTTCTTTAAGAAAATGAACAAGATTGATAAACCATTAAGCAGATTAACCAGAGGGCACAGAATGTATACTCAAATTAAGAAGATAAGAAGTGAAAAAGGAGACATAACAACAGAATCTGAGACAATTCCAAAGGAAAAAAAATCATCAGACTTACTACAAAAGCCTATATTCAACAAAACTTAAAAATCAGGAGGAAGTGGACAATTCCCTCGAAAAATACCAGGTATCAAAGTTAAATCAGGATCAGATGAAACATCTAAACTGCCCTATAACCCCTAAAGAAATACAAGCAGTTATCAAAAATGTCACAAAAACAATAACAACAACAACACCCAAAAGAGCCCAGGAACAAATGGGTTTAGTGCTGAATTCTATCAGAACTTCCTAGAAGACCTCATAAGGATACTGTTCAAACTATTCCAGAAAAAAGAAAGAGACAGAGAACTACCTAATTTCTTCTATGAAGCCAGAATTACACTTATACGTTAACCACCCAAAGATCCAAAAAGGAAGAGAATTTCAGACCAATTTTCCTTATGAACATTGACCCAAAAATACTCAATAAAATTCTTCCAAATTGAATCCAAGGAAACATCAAAATGATCATCCATCATGATCAATTAGGCTTTATCCCAGGGATGCAGGGATGGTTCAATATACAGAAATCTTTCAAGGTAATCCACTGAAAAAAAATTCCAGGAAAAAAATAAACACATGATCATTTCATTAGATACTGAGAAATCATTTGACAAAATTCAACACATCTTCATGATAAAAGTCATGGAAAGATCAGGAATTCAAGGACCATAATTATACATATAAAAGCAATACACACCAACCACATACCTAACTTCAAACTAAATGGAGGAAAAACTTGAAACAATCCCACTAAAATCAGGGATTAGACAAGGCTGCCCACTCTCTCCCTACTTTTTCAATATAGTACTCAAAATCCTAGCCAGAGCAATAAGACAATGAAAGAAGGTCAACTGATCGGGCGAGATGTAAATGGGTAGTTTTGGCATAAAATTAAATGTAAACTTCTTTGATAAGACTTTAGAAAGTTAAAGTATAATATAGGGAGAATCTCTAAACCATTAATTAAAAAAATAAGAAAGGATTCTCTGTTGACTCTCTGAGTTTTTAGGAAGATTTAGCACTCAAACTCATTGTCTTCCTCCCGAAGCATTTCTGATCCTGGGACCTGTGTAACAATAAATTCAAGTCTAAGAATCTGTAGAAAATAAATACACTTCATATGATTGCTGTGCATGTGAATGTTTTGTACCATTCTTCCATGAAACACATCACAGAAGGTGAGTTTTAAGGATACAATGAGAAATGCAGAAATTATAAACATGAATGTGTTTATAAAAGGTCCATAACCTACATAAAGTTGTAATTTTCAGAGAATGGTTTTGAGATGTCTCAGCAACTAAGAGGATTTACTGTTCTTGAAGAGGACCTAGATTCATTATCAGTATCCACATGATGGCTTGAAAACACTCTGGTTCCACGGGAACCAAATAATTACCTAAAAATGTACATGTCAGTAAGTGTATAGGGAATTATTAACATTTGATATCTTGGAATATTCGTGTACTCAGAAATGCATATTTGCATTAAATAAAAAAGTAATGAAAAATGAAGCATGAATTTAAAAGGGAGTAAATAGGAATATTTGTGAAGATTTGGAGGGAAGACATGAAGAAATGTCATAATTAAAATGCAATCTCACAAATAAAAATTCAAAAAAGTAGTAGCTGCATCATCTCAATAACATCTGCAAATACCTATGAGAGTACTATATAATTACTTATTTAATTCCCAGAATTAGTTCATATCTTAGAGCCTAGGAAACATAATAAGAACTTAATAAGGAAATTCTACATTGAACTAGGCATAAATCAAAATAAGTGCGACTCACAGACTGGAGCTGTTCTTTTTAAGGTGAGCATACTCTCTACAAATATACCCATATTGTCTCTCTAATCTTACCATCATAGGATCATGGCCTCTTCATGGATCACAAACGTGGCTTCAGCTGTTCCTAGCCTCTGATGATTTGCATATACCCAGAGCACAGCCCACTGATGTGAGGACTTCTTTATTGCCAGGTCATACCCTGTGCTGGAATCAGCCTCACACGTTTCACACCAAGACAAGAGTGCTCTTAGTCAGATCCTGGGGTTGCTGCTGCTCTGGCTTACAGGTAACGAAGACAGAATAAATAGGAATGTTATACATATGGCTGTTGTTAGTGCTCCATGGTCTCCATAAACGTCTTATATATGACAGAATAAATTGTGTGGGAATTTCATTTCAATTTCCAATATCAGGTGCAAGATGTGATTTCATGATGACTCAGTCTCCTGCCTCTCTATCTGCATCTCTGGGAGAAACTGTCACAATTACATGAAAGAAAGTCACGATATCAGCAGGTAATTATCACGGTATCAGCAGAAACCAGGGAAATCTCCTAAGCTCCTGATCTATGGTGCAGAAGATGTTTTGGAAGATGATGTCCCATCAAGGTTCAGTGGCAGTGCATCTGGCACACAGTTTTCTCTCAAAATCAGCAAGCAGCCTACATCCCGATGATACTGCAATGTATTACTGCCAACAGGGTTACAGTGATCCTCCCACAGTGATTCAAGCCTTGGCATAAACCACCCAGGGAAGAAGAAGAGAGAGCACGAGCTTCCACAATTCTCCTTCTGTGGTCTCCAGATGCTGCAACTGTTTCCTGTTGCTAAGACATAAAGGTCAATGTGATGTTTTTGTACAGAGTTCAGGTGAACTTTTATATGTCCAAATTTTATATCACGCCCTAAGAGGAATCATCCTCACATAAGTTACACACAGACATGAGTGCTCCCACTCAGATAATGGAGTTGCTGCTGCTCTGGCAGTCAGCCACACTGAGAACAGATTATTCTTTGAATCTCAAGCACATTTTTACTGAAAGAAAGGCTTCCTGATCACATGATTCTCAGCTGTGGGGTCAACTCTCATATGCATGGAAGTGATGAGATTTTCCTCTATTACCTCTTTGTTCATTTCTGTCCTCATTAGGAAGGCAATGTCTCAACTGCTTTTCTATTGGTGGGACAGCATTGTTTGCATGGATAACCAAGGTAATTCATAAAATAAAATATTTAATCTTTGATTGATTGTTTAAGAGAATTAACCCATTTTCTACATGGTTGTAAATGGGGCAGCAGACAGGGCTATGTGGTTTTGGGGGCACAAGGAGGTGCCTATACTTTTTTTTTTATTAACTTGAGTATTTCTTATTTACATTTTGACTGTTATTCCCTTTCCCGGTTTACGGGCCAACATTCCCCTAACCCCTCCCCCTCCCCTTCTTTATGGGTGTTCCCCTCCCCATCCTCCCCCCCATTGCTGCAATCACGTTCACTGGGGGTTCAGTCTTAGCAGGACCCAGGGCTTCCCCTTCCACTTGTGCTCTTACTAGGATATTTATTGCTACCTATGAGGTCAGAGTCCAGGGTCAGACTATGTATAGTCTTTAGGTAGTGGCTTAGTCCCTGGAAGCTCTGGTTGCTTGGCATTGTTGTTCATATGGGGGTCTCGAGCCCCTTCAAGCTCTTCCAGTTCTTTCTCTGATTCCTTCAACAGGGGTCCTGTTGATCTTCACCATATAAACACAATTTCAGAGGCATTAATAAGAACCGAAGTCTATATTCCTGATTTTATTGTCATCAGAATCAGTTGAAATGCATATAGTAAAAGAAAAAAACCACCTAAATGAAGTAATCGTTTTAATATAGTGAATTAGAACATGATTAATAGCCATTAACTTGTTTGGGTGCTCTTTTGACACTAAAGTAGGTAGGAAATAGTATTCTCAGCTTCTCCGTTGGAATACAGAGCTCTCTGCCCAGAGTATCTGTGTGATCTGTCCATGCTGTGCTCATAAATGTTCCGAAGTTTAAGACTCTCATTATATCTTCACAACAGAAAAGTATAGTGTAGTTACTATTACTGTCTTTCAAAGAACTACAGACACTGGGTGGACTTATAATATGTGTATGTGTTCTTTGAAATATTATCAGTAAGTGTAGCATACTAGTAAAAACAAAAAATAAAACAGCCTTAATTAAATCATATAAGAAACAAAAACTCCATGAAATATTTTTGGATTGCAAATAAACAGAATAACTAAAGATAACCAAATACAGATATAACTCTAATATTATTCATTATTACCTCAAAATCATTTTCTCAATTTAGTCAATATGCCACTAACCTAATTCAGAGGTAACTTGTTAGAAATATGAAATTTCAGTCTATAATGTGCATGTAGTTCTGATAGTCTATATTTTAACAAGGTATCTGTATCAGATTACCACGCTCTGTTGATTGGGTTTTACTCTTAAGGTGAAGTGATTTTAATATTCATCATTTAGGACCATCTATCAACTTTGAGCCGTAATATGCCAAGCAAGTGGTTCTCATGTGAAAACTTCAAAATATTTTTAAAATACTGTGAACTTAACTATATAAGACCTGTTGTATTCATTTTCATGCTCTGGACACTATATTCACATTAATTATCCTTCACTAGACACACTTAAATGAGTGAAATGTATTAAAACAGAGGCATATTTTAATTCTTCATCAGTTAGGAGACCACACTTTACTCCCTAATGTTACATGATACAGGACCATGAAAAAAACAAGATATATTTTAAAAAACTACCAAATAATGGGAGGTCCATTTTTATATCTTTTACAAATTTGCATTGCATGCTGTTGACAAAACATGCTATTTGCAAGCATGTAGGTCTAAAAACAATGAAAAAAAGTCTTTTTAAATGAACTCTGATGTTTTAAGAAGACATGAATATGAACATACTGTATAGATAATACTACAGCTTAGATTGTTCAATATCTCTTGATGTTTATTATGTTGTATGATGACAGGGACAGAACAGATTTACATGGAAATTCATAAGAAGGCACCCATGAGGACCTTCTGAAAATAACACATATGCTGTAAGGAAATGATGGGATTTTAATATTTGGTAGATAAGAAAGATTAAGTGACAGAAAGAAGGAAAGGGGAGAGAAAGAAGGAAAGGGAGTATAGTGTGTATAGAGAGAAAACTTGATTTATTGATTTACTTCCTAATTGTATGTCATTGTTTTTGCCATTTTCTGATGGATGGTAATTAACTAGTTGAGCCTGGGAACAATCACAAGAATTCTGAATAATAGCCATAATACAGATTTGAAATAAATACAGTGAGAATGAAGAAGAATGTTGGGGTATTATGGCCACAAAGAAGAGAGTGTTACAAAGCCTTAAATAATTAATGGGTAAAAATCTCTCTTAAAACGTCTGTGGACCCCAGTTACACCACATTCTGTTCTTGATTGTTTGAACCTGATTTTACAGTTCTTCTTCTTAGAATTAATAGATTATACCTCCTTCATTTAATATAAGTATTTTAGTAACTTGTAACAAGAGTGCCTGAAACAAGTAATAAAAATTTGCCTCAAAGAAAAAAAAGAGTGCAAAATATATTAATGGTTGTTTAGCCCTGCTTACCCCAATCACTTCTGGTTTATGTGTACTGAGATCCCTGCCTACTGCATGAATATTTCTTGACTAATATGGTCCAAATTTGTGCATGCATCAGTTATAACCAAGACAAAGCATGGGCATAGAAGTTTCCAATCAATTTCTAAATCTTTGTGTAGTTCTAGGTGAAAAGGGTTAATTAATTATAGGGATCATTGCTGCTAGGTCTTTGAGAAAAAAATTATAAGGATATAATTTACTTTGTATGTATTTTCTTTTAGCTTTTCAGGTTTAGGAGCTAGATGTGGCATTCTGAGAACTCCATCTTCACCCTCTCCATCGACATCTAAAAGTAAGAGTCCACATCACATGTTGCCTGATAGTAATATTTACTTACATTGTCTCTGGATAAAACCAGGAAATGTTTCTAAGTTATGATATATGATGCATTGCATTGACAACATAGGGTCCTATCAGGACTCAGTCACTGGGACGAAGGGACAAATTTCATCTTCAACATCAGTATCCTGGTGCCTGAAAAAGTTGAAATTTATAACTGTCAACAAAGCTACAGTGTGGTGTCCCCGAAAGAGTGACTCAAATCCTCAGGTAAGGATAGTAAAGCTGTGCTCCTTTAGCTGTTCTTACTAGTGCTGCCAACTGTTGACAGCATCTTCCATTTGTAACCAGATTTTAAAATTTACTGGGAAGTTTTATTAGAAGGTTCCAGGCAACTAATGTCTAATTAAATCTATAAGATTTTCCACATAAATTGACCATGTATGATAATGCTTCTTTTGATTCTCTAAGAAGAGAGAGTTCTGCATCTGAAGTATCTATTTAAACATCATCTGTGATGTACACAGAAACACATAAGCATATATATATAATATTATAATTATATAATAGAATTATATTATTATTAGTTATAATAATATATTACATATATAATATGATTATATTAGTAATTATAATATAATTATAATATGTTATAATTATATATATTATATATGTAATTATATGCAACCCAACTCAGTCAGCCAAGAGGGTCTTGGGGGAAGGAGTGAGGATTAAAAGAAAAGAAATGACAAAAGACAACTCTATCACACGACTTCTGAGAGTTCTGAAGCTGAAGTTGAAGATGGTTTAATTTTTTCCAGTCTAATTTTATATGATTCTAGGTACATACACAGAATATGGTCAGTCCTGAGGTATAAACTAAGAAGTCAACATGGCATAAACAGGGTAGTTAAGGAGCAAACAAAGAACAAACAAAGACCCAAAGGTTACTGTTTTTAGAGTATTAAGGAGACTCATCAAGATACAAAGAACACATTCCTCAGCTGTATTCATATTGAGACTTCTTCCCTCCTATCCCAAAGTCAAATACCTGTCAAATTCTTAGATGGTGGTATCAAGGAATCTTTCTCTCTCTCTCTCCCTCTCCCCCACATCTCTATCTACATGTGTGTTTGTGTGTGTGTGTGTGTGTGTGTGTGTGTGTGTGTGTATGTGTGTGTCTGTGTGTGCCTGTGTGTGTGTGTATGTGTAAAATTATTTTTTCTTGGGAGATATGAGAAACATTCCCTGTTTTAATGCTCTTTTTTGGAAAAAATTATTAGGATATGAGAGTTACTCTGATCCTCATGCAAAAGCATCACACTGACCTTTGAATTTAGCCCAAGTGAAACAGTCTCAGCAGCCAGAGACACCAGAAGAAGCATTTGCAGTAGATTGGGCTCTCACTTCTTCCCTGGGTGGTTTATGTCATGGCTTGAATCACTGTGGGAGGAGCACTATAATGCTGTAGACAGTAATAGATTCCAGTATCTTCAACCTGTAGTCTGCTGATCTTAAGAGAATACTGTGTGCCAGATCTACTGCCGCTGAACCTTGATGGAACCCCATCTGCCAAGCTGGTTGCACCATAGATCAGGAGCTGAGGAGATTTCCCTGGTTTCTGCGGATACCATGCTAACCAATTACCAATGTCCTGGCTTGCCTGGCATGTGATGGTGACAATTTCATCCAGAGATGCAGACAGGGAGGCAGGAGACTGTGTCATCTAGATGTCACATTTACCACCTGAGATTGAAAATTGAAAAGGAATTCCAATACAATTTATCTTGTTAAAGACAACATTTATGGACACCATGCATGGAGCACTTACCACACTGATCTGTATAAATTTTCAGTTTATTCAGTCTTCCTTACCTGTAAGCCAGAGTATCAGCAACCCAAGGAGTTGAGTGGGCACATTCATGTTTCTGTGTAACATGTGTGAAGCTGACTCCAGCACTGGGTGAGACCCGACTATAAAGAAGTCAACTGAGAGGTGGGCTGGCCTCTGGGCACATGCAAATCAGCAAACTGTAGGAATGGCCATGGCACTTGTCAGGTCAGTGACTCATTAGAGGCCTGTGGTCCTCTTATGTTTTAGATCAGAGAGGCAGTACAGGTTTATTTTGGTTTATTTGTAGAGAATGTGCTTCTCTTTGGATAGCAGCAGCAGCAGCAGCAGCAGCAGCAGCAGCAACAACAACAACAACGAATCACCAGTCTATGAGATGCATATTGTTTTGATTTTTGTCATATTCATTATAGCAATTTCTGTTTTATTTCTCTTATAGCATGGTCTGGAACCTACAGTACAGTTTAAATAGTATATAAATGCTTATAGGGCAAATTCATATTTACCTGTGAAGGTTATTGAGGTGGTGTAGCTTCATCATTTTTTTTCCTGCTTATATGTGAGATTGAAATTTAATAATAAATTTTATCTCATATTTCCTCCCTGTAAAATCTCCAAAGTATCCCTTCTTCCAGTACTTGTAACTGATCACATCTTTTTCCATTAATTTTTATTGTATAAGTACATGTACTTACACACACACACACAAATACACACAAACAAACACACACACAAAGAGACAAACACACACATATATTCTTATCTATAAACAATTGAGTTAGTATAATGTTACACACACAGATATATATACATATATATATTTATATATATATATATATATATATATATTAATATATACATTTATATAAATACAAATATACACACATATATATATGTATATATATATGTATATATATTTTTTCAGGATTGATCATTATCATACAGTCAATCAATTGGTTGTGCTCTCCCCTGGAGAGGAAGACCTCTCCTGCTCCTAACTTTATTCAATTGTGTATAGTTCTTTGTGTAGAACTGAGACCATATGGAGTTTATCCCGTCCAGTATGGCAAATTCAATGGTGTCCTAATTTTTTCACCTCACCTTTGGGCAGTTATTTAGGTAAGAATTTGCAGGTATATCTTCTGATATTCGTAGGAGATACAATCTCAGAGCAAACTCTCTAATATTTTGGTTCTTATAGTGTTTCAATTCCACTTTTACAAATTGTTCCCAAGCCTTGTGTATGGAAAAGGTTGCAGATGTATCCACATGATTGAGCTACACAACTCCTCATGGAACTCAGTAAGAATCATTTTGATAACAATGATTCTGAGAATAATAATAGAATAAGACATAGTTTGTGGAGAAGGGCAGGAACTTTCATAACATTAATTTATTCAGGTAAACAATCTTATTTTACTCTATTTTTGACAGAGAAGCTACCCAAGAACTAATGACATCAAGACCAGAGAAATTCATGGGTGTCTCTCCTTCCATCTAAGCATAAGAGCTCTTTACATAGATTAGGCTGGAACTATATCTAAGCCCAATATTTCTGTGAGGCTTCACGCAATTGTGCCTGAGGTATTGCATATTGATACAATTTATTGTCTTTAAGGAATATTAATTTTATATCAGTAATATCATCCATGTCTTTGAATGTACAATTGTTCTACTTGCATAGGCTATGGGCATCATACCTTCTCCAGAAACTACGAAGGGATAAATCATAATTTAATTTCAGAACAAAGGAATCCAATCTCTTTGGTGAGAGAAGCATGTATAGAAGTGAAGATAGAAGCTAAAGACAGGGAGATACCATAATGGGTACCAAGTAGATCCTAATTGGGAGTAAAGCTATGGTGGATTTAGTGTGAGTTTCCATGATCCAATGAATGGAAAGAGTTTGCAAGTATAGGTAATCATTCTGTAGGATGTAAAAATCTTCCAGGATGATGAAACACATGAGGGGCCTGAAAATGATACTGGAGACAAAACTAGTGTCAAGAAGAATTGTTGGAATATATTTTAAAAATAAGTGACCTGAAAATTGATGAAAAGTGTGACTATAGTGTGTTGTATACTACTTGCTAAAGTGGTTCATCCAAGAGTCTTCCGTAGAGACAAATTATGACCCATACCCTGATTCTACCCATTATTATGCATCTATTCACACATGTATGTTTTCATTAAGCAATTACATCACACTCTCAAATATATGGAATCCAACAAAATTGTAACTTATATCACTGGTGGTAGTAAATAATTTGAAAAAGTAGAGGGAAAAAGATCATTTCAATAGATTAATACCATTAGCAATAATCAAGACAAAAAGTCCCCACCAAAAATGGAAAAAAGACTACTCAGTATCCTTGCCTGTCTTTTCACATCCTTTAATGATCTGTTGAGATCAGAGTGGAAGTCTAACTCCATGTCTGTTGTTCAGGAGAAAATTTTTCTGACATGTTTGCTGATGTGATTTCATCCCATGTCCTTTACATTTTTAACTTTGAAAATTACTAGATATCAATAAGCAACTTCACTCCAGGTTATAATGACAAACAATCCAGCTCCTTCAGCAACACTGTAGTGGATTATGATGGATGAATGGAAAATGAAAGAGGCGTTACACTTACCCTTCTGCCAAGGAAGGTAATTATTCAGGGCCATTGTCCTAAGACAGGTGTTTTTACATCTACAACACAAAGAATTGCTAGGATTTCCAGTCTCCCATGACTAAATGTAGGTATGAATTTTGCCCAGACTATTCTCACAGAAGTAAAGACAAGGAGAAAATGCTGGATGACAAGTGAACAGGAAACTAACTAGAAACTTCTCTTGCTCCTAGTGTTACAGTGATTGATACTAGATACCAGCCCACAGTCTGGTGATCTTTGTTTGATAGACCTGTATTATGTCCTCCCTCTGCTGGAGAGATTGCAAAAATGAGGACATAGTAAGAGTCTTTGTTCTTGTTGGGCCCAGGAAAAAGCTGAACAACGGTAAATTGTAATTTTAATGTGCTCAGGAAAAATTATGAAGTGAATCTAAGCCTGTTTCTTCCTGGGAATATACAACAAAACCATTAAAAAGAATAATGTGCAGGCTATCAAACATAAATACATTCAAAACACACACACACACACACACACATTCACACACATACACACACACATACACATCTATATATATGCAGTCTAATTCTTGCTACTAAGGAAGAAGAAAATATTACACTTGGATTTAGCTTAATTGATAGACTTTTTTCCTAGTATTAAAAATATTTAAGAGCATTGTGGGAACAGGGCCTGGTGATGACTTTTTTCCTAGTATTAAAAAAATATTTAAGAACATTGTGTGAACAGGGCCTGGTGATTACTCCTGTAATTCCAGTTCTTGAAAGTAGGAAGCAGTAACTCTAGAACTTCAGTGTCATCCTCTAATACAAGTTTAAGGCCATACAGTTCTACATGACCCCTGGATTTGACCAGAAAAATGTAATTTTTGAAGTCAGATAAGGAACAAAGATGATAATATATTAAACATAGATTCAAAAGTTAATCTATTTGAGCTCTTATTGCTTATTCCTTATGGAAACTTTCAATCTGCATTTGAGTTTGTTCAAATAAAACCATGTAGACTCGAAAAAGTACTAGCCAAAATAAAACTAATATAACTAACTCTTAGAAAACTTCATTACTAAATAATAAATTTTAGGTTATTTCAAAAACCTAATTTATTATGGAACTTCATGAATTTTCATCATTAACATTTAAAATTATGTCTGATACATTGGTATCGATATTTCCTAACTGGTTTAAAGACACAGGGTAGCTTTTTCCCTGAAAACTTGTGGGTGTTACACAGCTCTGACTGTTCTCAAATGTGTAATAGAAGATGATATTGAATTTCTCACACCACTCTCAAGAGCTCAGACTTCAACCTTGCCAAAACTACCTAAGTACTGCAATGCTTGTGGGTGTATTCTAGGTTTTTGTTTTGTTTTGTTTTTGGTCAAAGGAGGAAAGAAGTCCGTAATTGCAGATTGATGTCTATATGCAGGTGAGGGAAGACACAAGATAAAGCAAGGCCTGTGATTGGGCAGTGAAAAAGTAAGTTTGGCACAGAGTTTTGGAGAAAGGAGAGAGAGGAGGAGGAGGAGAGGAAGAAGAACCAAGAGGGAGGCAGAGAAGAATGACCTGGATGTGTAGGGCCTCAAAGTATCACAGGTAGTTATGAATATTTTATAAGGGATGGATTTTTATAGGACAATTTGTCTTATCTAGGTGGGTAGTTTATTTAATATTACTTGACTCTAAATTTATTGTCTGGATGATTTTTTGGAGTAAGAATTTACTGATATAAATCTGATTAATAAATTACCAGCTTCCAGAGTTTTGATTTCTCAGGGATATTGGGAATTGTGGCGATAACAACAGGGGGCAGATGCTGGGATTGTGAACAGAGTTTACAGCACAGAGTTGCCAGAAAGTAGCTGCCACAGGGCCCAGAGAGTAGCTGGTGCCAATGTAGAGCTAGTCATAGAGGAGGAGAGGCTGCTGGAGACAGAGAAGCAGGAGCTAGTGTGACCTGGTGCATGTGCCCCACATCTATATTTATATTAGTTACTACTACAGGTGTCGAACCAACGTTTTAGGCAAGAATCCACTAAAACTTTAAGATTACATGGACTCAATCACAGGAACCTAGAAACAAAGGAACACAGGGAGAGAGATTCTCTGCTCCCAGACACTAGGTCCCCTGATGTGAAAAGAAACAATGTGCACTGGGTCAGGTTGTAGAGAGTGTGGCTTAATTCAAAGACTGCTTTTTTTTTGCCTTTAGAATAGAGTTTTATAAAGCATTTGTCCAAATCACATGGGACATTTCACTCACAATTCTGAACTAAGATAAAAATATAGAAGTCTGCAGTACCAGGCAGAGTGCATAACAGATGTAGATTATATAAGTTGCTAATGAAGTGAGTAGAGGTCTGAGCATCCAGGTGGAGAGCTTAACAGATGGTATAAAGATATAATGCTCCAATAAGTCATACACATTCTCTCTAATGTGGGCTTCACAGGAACATTGGGTTACTAGCATGATTAGACAAGCTGTCTAATTCTTACTAACAGCTATTAATATAAGTGTGATTAAACTGTTAATTATATATTTAAATATATATTTATTTACATATATAAATAAACATTTATATATATACTAACTGTATATATATATATATATATATATATATATATATCCTAACTGTTATAGTTAGTAGGAAAGAATACAGATTTTGATTGAGTTATGTGGCAAATTCTATCCACAGTTCTCAACTCGTACAGAGAAAAATGCAACGGTTCCAAGCAGAGAACATAATAGATAAAGAAACTGCCTACTTCCTATAGGCAGGTTTGAGTAGAAGTTTACTTTAAAGATGGTATATTAGTATCTACAGAAAGCTCATATTCTCTAATGTGGGTTCAATGGGAATGCTGGGTTGATTTTGTGGCATGATAGATTGGAGAAGCCTAAGAATAGGATCATATAATATTTTAGTTTATACTTCATTTGCTTTTATATTGTTTCATTTTCAAAATGGGTGTGATTTTGAGTTTTATGAAAATATTATTTATATGGGAGAGAATAAAAGATACAATCTTTTCTAATTGCCAACTAAAGCATATGCTGACTTGGGGGAAAGGTTTTTTCTTTGTGTTTTTAGATAATGTACCCTGGATGCAATCCTTAGCACCACAAGAAAAACTACTTTGTTAAATGTCACTTAACCACAGTAACTAAATATAAACTTAGTTTTTGAAATAAAAATAAAAAGAAAAGGATAGGTGATTAGGATCTGGATATCTTCCTGAGCTATATGGATTATATTTGATAGAGGGATACCCCTGGAATAAATAGATTCAAAGGAATAAAACAACAAAAAAATTGCATCTTAACCAGTCTGTATACACTACACAAACTGATACAATCCATAAAGATATCTTCATGATACTAAAATTTTGTTTTGAGATTTATATATTACAGAATGTACAGCTTTGGTGAGTCTCATCTTCTGACATGCTGAACTGACCTGCTGGAGCTCCAGATCTTAAAGACTTTCGGCCAGATCCAGTCAGGACAAACACAGAGACTACAGTGATCGGTGGTGTGGACTTCTTAAGGCCTGACCAGGTTCCTCATTTTTCCTACCCCCACACACCCCGCAATATATCTAAATGTTTATACAGAGCCTGAAGAAGTTGTGAAATGTTGTCAACCCAGTGTCCTCGACTTGGGGGTCTGGGGGTGGTTGTTCTGAGTTTGTTATTCTGGGGAATTTAGAAATGGTCATATTTTAACAGAGATAACTAATCTAGAAATGACTGTTTAGTCATAATTACCTTTTGTAGAAATCCTCTTATTCATTACTAAATAGAAGATATAATCTCTTAATTTGGTACAGAATTTATTTAATACAAATTTAACTATTTCATTGATACTAATTTCTTATTGATATAAAATTGTGATTGATATTGTTACTCTCATATGACATTATGACTATACAAATAATTTAAATATATATGACTTAGACCCAGTCCTATAACTGGTATTATAAACTGCTTCTAAATGATTATGCAGTATGAGTTAAGGGCCAGATAATAAATTCATGGCTCTGAGTTTACTCGTAGGGTATTGTCAAGATAATTTTTAGAAATAGGTAAAGAGTAGTGAATGGATAACTATCTAGATTACTTTAGATGAATAGATGGTTTTTAGAAACATCAGAAATTCACAAAATGTGACATTTAATGTTGTTATTCTTTTGTTGTTGAGACATATCTGCTCTTAGAAGCAGATCCCCTATTTGGATAAAAAAATGATTGTCTCTACCAACAGGTGAGGTAATACATTGTGGCTAGGTAGCCACTGGGCAGAAATTGCCTATTTCATCTGCAGACAAATTACTGTCCAAGAAATGACAAACTACACAAAAGAGTTGACTGATAATCTCTGCCAAGTCATAATAATCAGTCCTTCAAAATTCTGTTACAGAGGTGTGTCAGATGATCCTGGGCCAGAAGGCTGAAGCCTGATGTTTGTATATGTTTCTAACAAGGGAATGGACAGGTTGGCAGTTGTCTCTTCAACATGTCTCAGTTTAGTAAGCCGAGTTAGGCTTCCTTTATTTTCAGATAGGATTCTTCTTTCTTAGATTTCTGATGGGGTTGAAGACTAATTACCCAGGCTATTCAATATTGAGACTACATACTTATTTAGATAACTTTCAGATAGTATATAATATAGCCAAGATAAAACACATAGATTTGAAGCCTTTCTTAGGGAGAGATAGGATAGGATAAATAGGTAGATCATAGAGTATTCCATTGAATTGACAAACGTGATGATTGGGTGTTAGGTATATTTTATACTTTATAGATCATAGAATGGTAATATTTGTGCTCAGCTTACATCTGAGAGAAAAGTTCATTTTTTAATTATACAGAAAAGGTAAAATGTGGATTGGTGACTACATGCAGGTGAAGGCAGGCGCAAGATAGAGCAATGGCTGTGATTGGGTGGTGAAAAAGTAAGGTGGGCACACATTTTGGAGAAAGGAGACAGGAGGGGAAGAAGAGAAGAACCAAGATGGAGGTAGAGAAGGGCGACCCAGATCTGTGTGGCCTTAAAGTACACAGTAGTTATGAATATTTCATAAGGGATGGATTTTATAGGACAATTTGTCTTATCTACATGGGCAGTTTATATCAATCTTATTTGGCTCTGAGTTTATTGTGTGGACATTTTATGGAGTGAGAATTTATTGATATAAATCTGATTGATAAATTAAAAGCTTATTGAGTTATGATTTTAGTAGGTTACTGAGAGTTGTGACAAGAACCACAGGGGGCAGAAGCTGAGAATATGGGCAGACTCCTCCGCAAAAGACACATGAGATAGGCAGTCTCCGAATGGAACTGCAATGGCATCGAGGGGTGGGAACTAGAGGGATGGTGAGATCCCTGCAGAGCCCAGAGAGTAGCTGTCCACAACATAGAATGGAAACTGTGAACTTAGTGAGTCGGGTGGAGACATTTTGCTGTTTGAGATGAAAATACCCAGTAGAAGCCATGAGGCCCTATGGCGCCATCTCCAGCGTGGGATGGTGTCTTTCTTTTTATTTATATTATTTACTACTACATATAATTAAGATACATCCAAGAACAGTGTTTTCTTACTTCCTAGTAGTAACAATTGGACTGCTCATGGCGTGTGTTTCTCCACACATTTACCTGTGATAGGCTATGCAGAATGTTCCTTAATGCTGCCGATCATTTTCAAGAAGAAACACTCTCAAGTGTAGCACATCAGGTTATTTTTTTGTTTTATGTTCTTTGTTGATTCTTTTTTTTACATAATATAAATTGTCCTTAATCATTGTCTGCTTTTTTCTGGAGTCCATCTGAACAAAGATCCAACTCTACTTAATTTTAATAATCTTTCCAGCAGGGGGAGCCAATGACACTGGTCTATCACTTGATTTAGACTGTCAGTCACTGTAACAATAGGGATTGGAGAAAAGAGAAAATTTTACTTTCTGATGCATTGGCATTCAATTCTTCTATTCTTTCCAGGATCAGTGTGGCACTTGTTTACTTTCCTATACACCCATTGTTCTCCAGTTCAGAGCAAATACAGCTGTGTGATTGCATAACCATACTGAAATCCAAAATCTCCATCCTCATCTCAAAACCTCAGTGTAGGCAGTGAAAAGATCACCAAAGTGTGACATTTCATTGGATATTGAGATTGGATATTGAGAAGTGTCTTTTGCCCATTACTTGTATCCTGAGTATTGCTAATGGTATGACTTATGAAAATTAACTATTGAGACAGTAGACCATATCATCTCTTTATATGGGACCATAGATGTGGCTAAGAAGCAAGGTAAGTGTGAATTTCATATCTACTGTGCCTCTTGTCTCCTTTGTGGAAAAGACCCTTGTGCTATCTTCAGACTAAATAAATAACACCTTAGTGTGTGGTTACCCTTTATCCTTCAGGAGTGAATACACATAACACACCACAACCATAGATCACTGTATTATAATTAAACAAACATTCTTAGTGACAATGTGTTTTCCTTTTTCTTCCTTTCTTTTTTTCTTTCTTTTAGGCTTCATATTTCTTTTTTATTTTATTTTTATTTGTTAGTTTATTTATTTGCATTTCAATTGTTATCCCCCTCTGCAGTTTCACCTCCAACCCCACCCATACCCTGCTGCCTTCCTCTTGCCTTTATGAGGGTACTCCTCCACCTGCCTACTTACTCCTGTCTCAAGGCCTGAGCACTACCCTGTCCTGGCTCATCCAACCTCCACAGGACAAAGGCGATCCTATCCCATTGATGCCAGATAAGGTCATCCTCTGCTACACATGGCATGGGTCCCTGGATATGTACTGTTTTGTTGGTTGTTTAGAACCTGAGAGCATTGGGTGGTCTGCTTGGTTGATACGGTTGTTCTTCCTAAGTGGATGAAAACACCTTCAGCTCCTTCCACTGGGGTCTCCATACTCACTCCAATGTTTAGCTGTGTGCATTCACATCTGTATTGTTCAGGCTCTGGCAGACCCTCTCAGGGCACAGCTATACCAGGCTCCTGTCAGCAAGTACTTCGTGGCATCAGCAATAGTGTTTGGTTTTGGTATCTGAAAATAGGATGGATTCCTAGGAAGAGAATCCCTAGATGACCTTTCCTAAGTTTCAACTTCTTGTCCCTGCACTGACAATAGTATTTTCATCCCCTTCGCAGTAGGAATGTAGCATCCACACATTGATGTGGTCTTTCTTTCCTTTTCCATTTCATATGTTCTGTGATCATGGATATTCCAACTTTGTTTTTGGCTATTATTCACTTATCAGTGAGTACATACCGTGTGTTGTTTTGTGACTGAGTTATCTCACTCACGAAGAAATTTTCTACTTTCATCATTCACCTAAGCATTTTATTAAGACATTGTTTTTAATAGCTGAGTAGTAGTCCTTTGTGTAAATGTACCACATTTTCTGTATCCATTCCTATGACGTGGAACACCTGGGTTGTTTCCAGTTTCTGGCTATTATAAGTAAGGGTGCTATAAATATGGTAGAGCATGGCTCCTTGTTATATGTTGGAGCATCTTTTGAGTATATGCCCAGGAGTGATATAGCTAGCTCCACAGTTAAAATTATTTCCAATTTACTGAGGAACCACAAAACTGATTCCCAGAGTAGTTGTACCAGCTTGTTGTCTCACCAGCAAAGGAAGAATATTCCTCTGTCTCCACATCCTCGCCAGCATATGTTGTCACCAGAGTTTTATATCTTAGACATTCTGACTAATGTAAGGTGGAATCTCAGGGTTGTTTTTATTTACACTTCCCTGATGATTAAGGTTGTTGAACATTTCCTTAAATTCTTCTCAGGCATTTGAGATTCTTCTGTTGTAAAATCTCTGTTTAGATCTCTACCCCATTCTCTAATATGGTTATTTGGTTCTCTACAGTCTACCTTCTTGAGTTCTTCGTATACATTAGGTATTTACCCTCTATCAGATGTAGGATTGATAAAGATCTTTTCCCAATCTGTTTGTTGACATTTTGTCCTACTAACAATGTCCTTTACCTTACAAAAGCTTTTCAATTTAATGAGGTCCCATTTGTTGTTTCTTCATATTAGTGCATAAGACATTGGTGTTTTTTCCCCCCTCAGAAAATTTTCCACTGTACCAGTATGTTCGAATTCACTCCCACTTTCTCTTCTAGTAGACTCATAGTGTCTGGTTTTATGTAGAGGTTCTTGAGTCAATTGAGTTTATCATTGTACAAGGAGATAAGAATGATGATTTAATTTGCATTCTTCTACATGCTGACTGCCAGTTGAACCAGCATCATTAGCTAATGAAATGCTGTCTTTTTTCCAGATGGTTTTGGATCTTTTGTCAAAAATCAAGTGAACAAAGGTGTGTGGGTTCACATCTGGGTCATTAATTATATTCTAATGATCTATCTGCCTGTCTCCTTACAAATACCATCCTGTTTGTTTCACTATTGCTCTGTAGTATAGCTTGAGATTAGGGATGCTGAATCCCCCAGGAGTCTTTGTATTGTTGAGAATTTTTTTTTTTTTTTTTTTGCTATCCTGGGTGTTTGGTATTCCAAATAAATTTGAGAAATGGTCTTTCTTTCTCTGTGAAGAATTGTGTTTGAATTTTGATAGGAATTGCATTGAATCTGTAGATTGCTTTAGGTAAGATAGCCATTTTTATTATATTAATCCTGCCAACCCATAAGCATGGGAGATCCTTCCATCTTCTCAAATCCTGTTCAATTTCTTTCTTCAGAGACTTGAAGATCTTGCCATAGAAATATTTCACTTGCTTGGTTAGTGTCACACCAAGATATTTCACGTTATTTTTGACTATTGTAAAGGACATAGTTTCCCTGATTTTTTTCTCCCTCAGTTTACCCTTTGAGTAGTGAAAGACTTCCTTTTGTTTGAGTTAATTTAGTATCCAGACACTTTGCTGAAGTTGTTTAACAGCAATAGCAGTTCTCTAATGGATGTTTTTGTTTCACTTATATATACTACCATATTATCAGCAAATAGTAATATCTTGACTTCCTTCTTTAAAATTTGTATTCCTTTGATCGTTTGTTGCCTAAACGCTCTGGCTCTAACTTCAAATTCTATATTGAATAGATAGGAGGAGAGTGAACAGCCTTGTGCTGTCCCTGATTTTAGTGAGATTTCTTCAAGATTGCCCCATTTAGTTTGATGTTAGCTATTTTCTTGCTGTATATTGTTTTGATTATAATTAGATAGGGAACTTGAATTTCTTTTCTATCCAACACTTTTGGCATGAAATGGTGTTCTATTTGTCGAAACGTTTTTCAGCATCTGATGAGATGATTTTGTTTTTTTTTTTTGTTTGAGTTTGTTTACATGGTGAAATCTGTTGATAAATTTCTGTATATTGATACATCCATGCATCCCTGGATGAAACCTACTTGCTCTTAATGAATGATCATTTTAATGTGTTCTTGGATTCAGTTTATAAGAATATTATTGAATATTTTTGCATCAATGTTCATGTGGGAAATTGATCTATAGATCTCTTTGTTAGGTCTATGTTTTGTTTAGGTATCACTGTAACTGTGGCTAAACAAACATTTAGGGTAGTGTCTCTTGTGTTTCTATTTTATGAAATGTTTTAAGAAGTATTGGTTTAGAGAATTCTACACTCAAACCATCTGGTCTTAAGGATTTTTGTTTGGGAGACTTTTAATAACTGCTTCTATTTCTTTAGGGGTTATGGGATTGTTTAGATGGTTTAACTGATCTTGATTTAATTTTGGAAACTGGTATTGGTCTAGAAAATTATCCAATTCCTCTAGATTTTACAGTTTTGTTTACTATAGGCTTTTGTAATAGGATCTCCCAGTTTTTTGTTTTTTGGTTTTTTTTTTGTTTGTTTTTGTTTTTTGGTTTTTGGGTTTTTTGATTTCTTCGGTTTCTGTTAGGTCTCCATTTTCGCTTATGATTTTGGTAGTATTGATACTATCTTTGTGTACTCTTGTTAGTATGGCTAAGGTTTTATCTATCTTGCTGATTTTCTCAAAGAACCAGCTTTTGGTTTTGTGGATTTTGTACAGCTCTCTTTGTTCCACTTGATTGATTTCAGCCCTGAGTTTGATTTTTTTCTGCTGTCTAGTCTTCTTGGATATGCTTCTTTCTTTTTGTTCTAATGCTCTCGCATGTGCAATTATGCTGCTAGTATATGCTCTCTGCAATTTTTTTTATGAAAGCACTCTGAGCTATGCAATTTCCTCTTAATACTGCTTTCTTGTATGCCATACATTTCTGTATCTTTTGCCTTCATATTTGCTAAATTCTAAATAGTCTAATTTCTTTCCTCATATCTTCCCTGACTGAGTTATCATTGAGTAGACAATTGTTCAGCTTCCCTGTGTATGTGGGCTTTCTGTTGTTTTTATTGTTGTTGCAGACCAGTCTTAGTACATGGTGATATGATAAGATACATGAGATTAGTTAAATCTTCTTGTATTGGTTGAGGCATTGTTGTGTGTCCTATTAATATGGTTACTTTTGTAGAAAGTAGCCTGAGGTGCTGAAAAAATTTATATTCTTTTTTTGTTTTTTTCCAGTGAAATGTGCTATAGATATCAGTTAAGTTCATTAGTTTCATAATATTTGTCAATTTCACTGCCTCTTTGTTTACCTTATGTTTCCATGATAAGAGTGAGGTGTTAAAGTCTCCTACAATTAGTATAAGGTTCAATGTGTGTTTGAGAGTCAGTAATATTTCTTTTACAAATGTGGTTGCCCTTGCATTTGAGGCATAGTTGTTCAGAATTAGGAGCTCATCTTTGTGTATTATTTCTTTGATTAGTATCTAGTGTTCTTCCCCATCTTTTTTGAAGATGCTTTGTTTTTGTTTTGTTTTTTTTTTTGAAAATGTATTAGGAAGTAGAATTGCTACTCAAGCTTATTTCTTGGGAGCATTTGCCTGGGACATTTTTGGCTTTTACATTGTGGCATTATATGTGTCTATCACTCAGATATGGTTTCAGTATCCAGCAAAAAGCTGGATCCTCTTTATGTATCCAACCTGTTAGTCTATGTCTTTTTGTTTGTGAATTGAGCCCATTGATGGTGATAGATATTAAGGTCCAAGATTGTTGCTTATTTTGTTGTTACAGGTGGAATTGTGATTGTGTGTGTCTCTTCTCTTGGGTTTGTTGTAAGATGTGTTTCCAGTATTTATTTGATGTAGTTTTCCTCCCTGTTTTATAGAGTTTTCTTTCTATTATCCTTGTAGGACTAGATTGGTAGAAAGATATTGTATAAGTTTGGTTTGGTCATGGAATATCTCGGTTTCTCCCTCTATGGTATTTGAGAGTTTTGCTGGGTATAGTAGCCTGGGCTCACAATTTTATTGTCTTCAGGTCTGTTTGACATCTGTCCAAAATCTTCTTGCTTTTAGAGACTCTGCTGAGAAGTCTGGTCTAATTCTGATAGGTCTGCCCTTATATGTTACTTGAACTTTCTCCCTTACTGATTTCAATACTTTTTCTTTGTTCTGTGCATTTGGTGTTTTAATTATTGTTATTATTATTTTCTGGTCCCATCTCTTTGTTGTCTGTGGTTTTCTTGTACATTTATGGGCATCTCTTTATTTAGGTTAGAGAAGTTGTCTAAAAATATGGAATGCTTCAAGAATCTGTGTGTAATCCTTGAGTAGGAGCCATTCTAATTCTCTGTACTGTTACAATTTTAGTATATGTGCTGCCAAAGTGAGCACCAATGTGATTTTCTTTTGAGAAATTTCATTATTTCACATATTTCTATACATAATACATTATGGATGCAAGGAAGATTTAAACAGCAGTCCACAAATTAGATTATAGATGGAATGTAGCATTATTAGATTTAAGACAATGGAATGACTGGAATATGAGACTGCACCATATTATAAAGGGACTGATTTAGTGTGTCCAGAGACTGACACAAGACTACTTGCCATCACCAGAGCCCATTCTCCTACCAAAGCAAATATTGGGTATCCAAACACACCAGAAAAGCAAGACTTGGATTTAAAAATCACATTTCTTAATGATGATGGAGGACTTTAAGAAAGACATAAATAATATCCTTAGAAAAATATGGGACAACTCAAGTAAACCACGAGAAGCCCTACAAGAACAAACACAAAAATTGTGTAAAGAATTACAGGAAAACACAACCTAACAGGTGAAGGAATTGAAGAAATCCATACAAAATTTAAAAATGAATATATAAACAATAAAGAAAGAACAAAGGGAAACAAATGTGGAGACAAAAAACCTAGGGAAGAGATCAGGAGTTATAGATACAAGCATCACCAAGAGAGTACAAGAGATGTAGAAGAGAGAATATCAGAGGTAGAAAACAATGACATAGCCATAAAAGATAATGTTAAATGCAAAATGGTCCTAGCCTAAAACATCAAGGAAGTTCAGGACACAATGAGAAGATCTAACCAAAGGATAATACACATAGAAGAGAGTGAAGACTCCTAATTAAAGGCCCGGTACACATATTCAACAAAATTATTGAAGAAAACTACACTAACCAAAAGAAAGAGATGCCCATAAACATACAAGAACCTGCAGAAATCCAAATAGATTGGACCAGAGAGTCACATAAGAGTCAAAACACCAAATGCACAAAACAGAAAAAAGAATATTAAAAGCAGTAAGGGAAAAAGGTCTAGCAACATATAAAGCAGACCTATAAGAACTAGAGCAGACCTCTCACCAGAGACTATGAAAGATAGAAGATCCTGGGGGGCAGATGTCATACAAACCCTAAGAGAACACAAATGCCAGTCCAGGCTAACATAACAGCAAAACTCTCAAGTAATAAAGATGGAGAAACCAAGATATTCTATGACAAAGCCAAATTTACACAGTATCTTTCTACAAATCCAGTCCTACAAAGATAACAGATGGAAAAGTCCAACACAAGAAGGGAAACTGCACCCTAGAAAAAACAAGAGAATAAACTCCTTGCACAAACCAAAATAAGAGACACACAAAAACATAATTCCACCTCTAACAATGAAAATAACAGGAAACAACAATCATTATTCCTTAATAGCTCTTAAAATCGGTAGACTCAATTCCCCAATAAAAAGACATAGACTTACAAACTGGATACATAAAGAGGACAAAGCATTTTGTTGCATACAAGAAACACACCTCAGGACAAAGACTACTGTCATATAGTAAAAATCTGAAAAAACAACTTTCCACGGAAATGGTCCAAAGAAATAACCTGGGGTAGCCATTCTAATATTAAATAAAATTAACTTTCAACCAAACTTCATCAACTTCATATTTATCATAGAAAAAATGCACCAAGATGAACTCTCAACCCTATTTATCTATGCTGCAAATGCAAGGGCAACTACCTCTATAAAAGAAACCTTACTAAAGTTCAAATCGCACATTGCACCTCACACAATAATAGTAGAAGATTTTATCACCCCACTCTCATCAATGGACAGATCATGGAAACAGAATTTTAACAGAGATATAGACAAACTAACAGACGTTATAAAACAAATGGATTTAACAAATATTTATAGAACATTTCATTCAAAAACAAAAGGATATACCTTCTTCTTCTTAGAACCTCATGCTACTTTCCCCAAAATTGACCATATAATTGGTCACAAAACAGGCCCAAACAGATATAAGAAGGTTTAAATACTTTTGTGCATCCTATCAGATCACCACAGACTAAGGCTGGTCCTCAATAACAACAATGACAAAAGAAAGCCCACATGTACATTGGAGTTCAACAAAACTCTACTCAATAATAACTTGGTTAAGGAAGAAATAAAAAAAGAAATTAAAGACTTTTTAGAATTTAATGGAAGTGAAAGAACAATAAACCCAATCTTATGGGATAAAAATGAAAGCAGATCTAAGAGGAAAACTCATACCTCTGTGTGCCTCCAAAAAACTCCAGGGAGAGAACATTCGTTAGCATCTTGATAGCACACATGAAAGCTCTGAAACAAGAAAAGCAAATATATGCAAGGGGAGTAGAAGGCAGGAAATAATCAAAGTCAAAGATGAAATAAACCAAGTAGAAACAAAGATAACTATACAAAGAATCAACAAAACCAGGAGTTGATTCTTTAAGAAAATCAACAAGAATGATAAAACATTAAGCAGATTACCCAGAGAGCACAGAAAGTGTACCCAAATTAAGAAAATCAGAAGTGAAAAGGGAGACATAGCAACAGAATCTGAGAAAATTCCAAAAAAAAAAAAATCATCAGACCTACTACAAAAGCTTATATTCAACAAAACTTAATAATCATGAGGAAGTGGACAATTCCCTCAACAAATACCAGGTATCAAAGGTAAATCAGGATAGATGAAACATCTAAACAGTCGTATAACACCTAAAGAAATACAAGCAGTTATTAAAAAATCTCACAAAAACAATAATAATAACAACAAAAGAGCCCAGGAACAGATGGGTTTTGCATTGAATTCTATCAGACCTTCATAGAAGACCTCAAAACGATACTGTACAAACTATTCTACAAGATATAAACAGACAGAGAACTACCTAATTTCTTCTATGAAGCTAGAGTTACACTTATACATAAACTACACAAAGATCCAACAAAGAGAACTTCAGACCAATTTCCGTTATGAACATCGATGCAAAAATACTCAATAAAATTCTTGCCATCTGAATCCAAGAAAACATCAAATTGATCCCTCATGATCAATTAGGCTTCATCCAAGGGATGAAGGGATGGTTCTATATACAGAAATCTTTCAACGTAATCAACTGTATGGAGAAATCCCAGGAAAAAAAGAAACACATGATCATTTCATGAGATATTGAGAAAGCATTTGACAAAATTCAACACACCTTCATAATAAAAGTCTTGGGAACATCAGGAATTCAAGGCCCATAACTAAAGCAATATACACTAACCAAGTACCTAAGTTCAAACTAAATGGAGAAAAACTTGAAGCAATCCTACTAAAATCAGGGACTATACAAGACTGCCCACTCTCTCCCTACTTATTCAATATAGTACTCAAAATCCTAGCCAGAGCAATAAGACAATGAAAGGAGGTCAATTGGTAGGATGAGATGTAAATGGGTAGTTTTGGCATAAAATTAAATGTAAACTTCTTTGATAAGACTTTAGAAAGTTAAACTATAATATAGTGAGAATATCTAAAACATTAATTAAAAAAAGAAATAACAAAGGATTCTCTATTGACTCTCTCAATTGTTAGGTAGATTTAGCACCCATACTCATTGTCTTCCTCCAGAAGCATTTCTGATCATGGGACCTGTGTAACAATAAATTCAAGTCTTAGCATCTGTAGAAAATAAATACACTTCATATGATTGCTCTCTATGTGAATGTTTTGTACCATGCTTCCATAAAACACATCACAGAAGGTGAGTTTTAAGGACACGATGAAAACTGCCGAAATTATAAACATGAATGTGTTTATAAAAGGTCCATAACCTACATAAAGTTGTAACTTTCAGAGAATTATTTTAAGATGTCTCAGCAACTTAGAGGATTTTCAGTTCTTGAATAGGACCTAGGTTCATTATCAGTATCCACATGGTGACTTGAAAACAGTCTAGTTCCATGGGATCCAAATAATTAACCTAAAAATGTACGTGTGAGTATGTGTATATGGAATTATTAACATTTGATATCTTGGAATATTCATATACTCAGAAATGCCTATTTGCATTCAATAAAAAAGTAATGAAAAAAGAGGCCATGAATTTAAAAGGGAGTAAATAGGAATATTTGTGAAGATTCAGAGGGAAGAAAGGAAGAAATGTCATAATTAAAATGCAATCTCACAAATAAAAATTGGAAAAAGTAGTAGCTGCATCATCTCAATAACATCTGCAAATGTCTGTGAAAGGACTATATAATTATTTATTTATTTCCCAGAATTAGTTCACATCTGAGAGCCTAAGCCATGAAAGAAAACATAATAAGGAAATTCTGCATTGAACCAGGCAGAAATCAAAATAAGTGCAACTCATAGATTGGACCTGTTCTTTTTAAGATGAGCATATTCCCTACAGATATACCCATATTGTCTCTCTGATCTCACCCATCAGAGATCATGGCCTCTTAATGGATCACTGACCTGGCTGCAGCTGTTCCTAGCCTTTGATGATTTGCATATACCCAGAGCACAGCCCACTGATGTGAGGACTTCTTTATCCCCAGGTCATACCGTGTGCTAGAGTCAGCCTCACACATGTCATACACAGGCATGAGTGCTTCTAGTCACATCCTGGAGTTGCTGCTGCTCTGGCTTACAGGTAAAGAAGACTGAATAAATAGGAATGTTATTCATATGGATGTTGTTAGTCCTAAGGGAAACAGTCTCAGCATCCAGAGACACCAGAAGAAGCATTTGCAGTAGAGTGGTCTCTCACTTCTGCTTCCCTGGGTGGTTTATGTCATGGCCTGAATCACTGTGGGAGGAGCACTATAATGCTGTAGACAGTAATAGATTCCAGTATCTTCAACCTGTAGTCTGTTGATCTTAAGAGAATACTGTGTGCCAGATCTACTGCCGCTGAACCTTGATGGGACCCCATCTGCCAAGCTGGTTGCACTATGGATCAGGAGCTGAGGAGATTTCCCCAGTTTCTGCTGATACCATGATAAGTAATTACCAATGTCCTGGCTTGCCTGGCATGTGATGGTGACAATTTCTTCCAGAGGTGCAGACAGGGAGGCAGGAGACTGTGTCATCTGGATGTCACATTTACCACCTGAGATTGAAAATTGAAAAAGAATTCCCATACAATTTATCTTGGTATAAGACATCATTTATGGAAATCATGCATGGAGCACTTACTGCACTGATCTGTATAAATTTTCAGTTTATTCAGTCTTCCTTACCTGTAAGCCAGAGAAGCAGCAACCCAAGGAGTTGAGTGGGCACGTTCATGTTTCTGTGTAACATGTGTGAAGCTGACTCCAGCACAGGGTGAGACCTGAATATAAAGCAGTCAACTGAGCAGTGGGCTGGGCTCTGAGAACATGCAAATCAGGAAACAGTAGGAATGACCATAGCACCGTGAGATCAGTGCCTCAAGAGGTCTGTGGTCCTCTTATGTTTTACATCAGAGAGCCAGTACAGGTTTATTTGGGTTTATTTGTAGAGAATGTGCTCCTCTTTGGATAGCAGCAACAGCAGCAGCAACAACAACAACGAATCACCAGGCTATGAGATGCATATTGTTTTGATTTTTGTCATATTCATTATGAGATTTTCTGTTTTATTTCTCTTATAGCTGGACCTGTAATCTACAGTAAATTTTAAACAGTATATAAATGGTTTTAGGGCAAAATTTATATTTACCTATGAAGGTTATTGAGGTGGTTTAGCTTCATCATTTTTTTCTACTTACATGTGAGATTGAATTGTAAAATTAATTTTTTCTCTTTTATTTCTTCCCTCTTAAATCTCCCAAATATACATTCTTCCTCTACTTGTAATACATCACCTCTTTTTCCATTAATTGTTACTGCATAATTAAATGTACTCATACACACTCACACACACACACACACACACACACACACACACAGGCAAACACACAGACACACATATTCTTATCAATAAACTTTTGAGTTAATATAATGTTACAGGCACACACACACACCCATACACAAGCATACGTGCACACACAGACACACACATACATACATGTGTGTGTGTATGTGTGTGTATATATATATATATGTATATATATATATATATATGTATATACAGGGTTGATCATTATTGAACTGTCAATCAATTGGTTGTGCTCTGCCCTGGAGTGGAAGACCTCTCCTACTCCTAGCTTTATCTAGTTGTGTATACTTCGTTGGGTAGAACTGAGACTATATGGGGTTTATCCCATCCAGTTTGGCAAGTTCAGAGGTGTCCTCTATTATTCAGCTCACCTTTGGGCAGTTATTTAGGTGAGATTTTGCATGTTTATCTTCTGATATTCATGGAATTATAATCTCAGAGAAAACTCCCCAATCTTTTGGTTCTTACAGTGTTTCAACTCTACTCTTCCAAATTATTCCCAAGCCTTGTGTATGGAAAATGTTGTAAATGTATCCACATGATTGAGCTACACATCTTCTCATGGAACTCAGCAAGAATAATTTTGATAAAAATGATTCCCAGAAGAATAATAGAATAATACTGGAAGACATGGTCTGTGGAGAAGGACAGGAGCTTTCATAACATTAATTTTTCAGATAAACAAACTTATTTTACACTATTTTTGACAGAGAAGCCACCCAAGAACTATTGACATCAAGAGCAGAGAAATTCATGGGTGTCTCTCCTTCCATCTATGCCTATGAGCTCTTTACTTAGATTAGGCTGGGATTATATATAAGCCCAATATTTCTGTGAGGCTTCACACAACTGTACCTGAGGTATTGCATATTAAATAATTTTTTGTCTTTAAGAATATTAGTTTTTTTTATCAGTAATATCATCCATGTCGTTGAATGTACAATTGTTCTACTTGCATATGCTATGGGCATCATGCCTTCTCCAGAAACTATGAAGAGATAAATCTAAATTTAATTTCAGAAAAAGGAATTCAATCGCTTTGGTGAGAGAAGCATGTACAGAAGTGAATATAGAAGCTAAACACAGGGAGATACCATAATGGGTACCAATAGATCCTAATAGGGAGTAAAGCTATGGTGGATTTAGTGTGAGTGTCCATGATCCATTGATAGTAAAGAGTTTGCATGTATATGTAATCATTCTGTAGCATGTAAAAATCTTCCAGGGTGATGATACTCATGAGGGCCCTGAAAATGATATTGCAGACAAAATTAGCATCAAGAAATAGTGTTGGAATATATTTTAAAAATAATTAACCTGAAAATTGATGAAAAGTGTGACTAAAGTATGTTTTAAAGTGCTTGCTAAAAGTGATACATCCAAGAGTCTTCAGTAGAGACAAATTATGACCCATACCCTGATTCTACCAATTAATATGCATCTATTCACACATGTATGTTTTCATTAAGCAATTTCATCACACTCTCAATATATGGAATCCATCAAATTGGTAACTTTATTTCACTGTTGGTAGAACATCATTTGAAAAAGGAGAGGGAAAGAGATCATTTCCATAGGTTAATGCCATTAGCAATAATCAAGACAAAAAGTCCCCACCAAAAATGGAAAAAAGACTGCTCAGTACCCTTGCTTGTCTTTTCACATCCTTTAATGATCTGTCGATGTCAGAGTGGAAGTCAAAGTCTGTGTCTGTGGTTCAGGGGAAGCTTTTTCTGCCATATTTGCTGATGTGATTTCATCCCATGGCCTTTAGATTTTTAACTTTGAAAATTACTAGATGTCAGCAAGCAACTTCTCTCCAGGTTATAATGATAAACAATCCAGCTGCTTCAGCAACACTGTAGTGGAGTATGATAGATGAATGGAAAATGAAAGAGGTGTTACACTTACCGTTCTGACACGGAAGGTAATTATTCAGGTAATTATCCATTGTCCTAGGACAGGTGTTTTTACATCTACAACACAAAGAATTGCTAGGATCTCTAGTCTCCCATGACCAAATGTAGGGATGAAATGTGCCACGACCATTCTCATAGAAGTAGGTAAAGACCTGGAGAAAATTCTGGATGACAAGTGAACAGAAAACTAACTAGTAACTTCTCTTGCTCCTAGTGTTACAGTGATTGATACTAGATACCAGCCCACAGTCTGGTGATCTTTATTGGATAGATCTGTACTATGTCCTCCCTCTGCTCGAGAGATTGCAAAAATGAAGACATAGTAAAGTCTTTCTTCTTGTTGGGCCCAGGAAAAAGCTGAACCATCATTAATAGTAATTGTAATGTGCTCAGGAAAAATAATGAACTGAATCTGAGCCTGTTTCTTCCTGGTAATATACAATAAAACCCTTAAGAAGAATAGTGTGCAGGCTATCAAACAGAAATACATGTAGAACACACACACACACACACACACACTCACTCACTCACACACACACACACACTCACTCACTCACACACACACACACACACACATACACATCTATATATATGCAGTCTAATTCTTGCTACTAAGGAAGAAGAAAATATTATACTGGGATTTAACTTAATTAATAGAGTTTTTCCTAGTATTAAAAAATATTTAAGAGCATTTTGTGAAGAGGGTTTGGTGATGACTCCTGTAGTCCCTGCTCTTGAAAGTAGGAAGCAGTAATTCTAGAACTTCAATGTCATCCTCTAATACAAGTTTAAGGTCACACAGTTCTATATGACCCCAAGATTTGAACAGAAAAAAGTAATATTTGAAGTTAGTTAAGAAAAAAATGATAGGGGCTGGGGATTTAGCTCAGTGGTAGAGCGCTTACCTAGGAAGCGCAAGGCCCTGGGTTCGGTCCCCAGCTCCGAAAAAAAAGAACCAAAAAAAAAAAAGAAAGAAAAAAATGATAATATATTAAACATAGATTCAAAAGTTAATCTATTTAAGCACTTATTGCTTATTCCTTATGGAAACTTTCAATCTGCATTTGAGTTAGTTAAAATAAAACCATGTAGACTCAAAAAAGTATTAGCCAAGAATAAAACTAATATACCTAACTCTTAGAAAACTTCATCATTATATAATAAATTTTAGGTTATTTCAAAAACCTAATTTATTATGAAACTTCGTGAGTTTTCATCATTACCACTTAAAACTATGTCTAATACTTTGGTATTGATATTTCCGAATTGGTCTAAAGATACAGGGTTGGTTTTTTCCTGAAAATTTCTGGGTCTCACACAGTCTGACTGTTCTCAAACTTGTATTAGATGATGATTTTGAATTTGTGACACCACTCTCAAGAGCTGGAATTTCAACCTTGCCAAAAATACCTAAGTCCTGCAATGCTTGTGGGTGTAATCCAGGTTTTTGTTTTGTTTGGTTTTTTGGACACAGGAGGAAAGAAGTTCGTAATTGCGGATTGATGTCTATATGCAGGTGAAGGAAGGCACAAGATAAAGCAAGGCCTGTGATTGGGCACTGAAAAAGCAAGGTTTGGAGAGAGGAAAGAGAGGAGGAGGAGGAGAGAGTGGAAGAACCATGATGGAGGCTGTTTGATAGCCTGCACACTATTCTTCTTAAGGGTTTTATTGTATATTACCAGGAAGAAACAGGCTCAGATTCAGTTCATTATTTTTCCTGAGAAGAATGACCTGGATGTGTGTGGCCTCAAAGTATCACAGGTAGTTATGAATATTTTATAAGGGATGGATTTTTATAGGACAATTTGTCTTATCTAGGTGGGTAGTTTATATCTATATTAATTGACTCTAAATTTATTGTCTGGATGATTTTTGGAGAAAGAATTTACTGATACATATCTGATTAATAAATTACCAGCTTCCAGAGTTTTGATTTCACAGTGATATTGGGAATTTTTCCAATAACAACAGGGGGCAGATACTGGGATTGTGAACAGAGTTCACAGCAGAGAGTTGCAAGAAAGTAGCAGCCACAGGGCCCAGAGTGTAGCTGGTGTCAATGTGGAGCTAACCATAGAGGAGGAGAGACTGCTGGAGACAGAGTAGCAGGAGCTAGTGTGACCTGGTGCATGTGCCCAGCATCCGTATTTATATTATTTACTACTACAGGTGTCACACCAACGTTTTAGGCAAGAATCTAGTAAAATTTATGATTACACGGACTCAATCACAGGAACCTTGAAGCAAAGGAACACAGGGAGAGAGAGAGAGTCTCTGCTCCCAGACACTAGGTCCCCTGATGTGAAAAGAAACAATGTGCGCTGGGTCAGGTTGTAGAGAGTGTGGCTTAATTCAAAGACTGACTTTTTTTTGCTTTTAGAATAGAGTTTTATAAAGAGTTTGTCCAAATCACATGGGACATTTCACTCACAATTCTGAACTAAGATAAAAATATAGAAGTCTGCAGTACCAGGCAGAGTGCATAACAGATGTATATTATATAAGTTGCTAATGAAGTGAGTAGAGCATCCAGGTGGAGAGCTTAACAGATGGTATAAAGATATAATGCTCCAATAAGTCATACACATTCTCTCTAATGTGAGCTTCACAGGAATTTTGGGTTACTACAATGATTTGACAAGCTGTCTACTTCTTACTAACAGCTATTAATATAAGTGTGATTAAACTGTTAATTATATATTTAAATATATATTTATTTACATATATAAATAAATATTTATATATATCCTAACTGTATATACATACATATACATATACATATATATATATATATATATATATATATATATATATATATATATATATATATATATATATATATCTCCTAACTGTTATAGTTAGTAGGAAAGAATACAGATTTTGATTGAGTAATGTGGGAAATTCTATCCACAGTTCTCAACTCGTTCAGGGAAAATGCAACAGTTCCAAGCAGAGAACATAATAGATAAAGAAACTGCCTACTTCCTATAGGCAGGTGTGAGTAGAAGTTTACTTTAAAGATGGTATATTAGTGTCTACAGAAAGTTCATATTCTCTAATGTGGGTTCAATGGGAATGCTGGGTTGATTTTGTGGCATGATAGATTGGAGAAGCCTAAGAATAGGATCATATAATATTTTAGTTTATACTTCATTTGCTTTTATATAGTTTCAGTTTTCAAAATGGGTGTGATTTTGAGTTTTGTGAAAATATTATTTATCTGGGAGAGAATACAAGATACAAACTTTTCTGGTTGCCAACTGAAGGATATGCTGACTTGGGGAAAGGTTTTATCTTTGCGATTTTAGAAAATGTGCCCTGGATTCAATCCTTAGCACCACAAGAAAAACTACTTTGCTAAATCTCATTTACCCACAGTAACTAAATATAAACTTACTTTTTGCAATACAAAAGAAAAAGAAAAAGAAAGGTGATTAGGATCTCGGAATCTTCCTCAAATATATGGATTATGTTTCAGAGAAGGATACCCCTGGAATAACTAGATTCAAAGGAATGAAACAACAAAAAAGAACTGCATCCTAACCAGTCTGTACACTCTACACAGACTGTTACAATCTATACAGATATCTTGATGATATTAAAATTTTGTTTTGAGATTTATATATTACATAATGTACAGCTTTGGTGAGTCTCATTGCTGAACTGACCTGCTTGAGCTCCAGATCTTAAAGAGTTTCGGCCAGATCCACTCAGGACAAACAGAGACTACAGTGATCAGTGGTGTGGACTTCTTAAGGCCGACCAGGTCCTCATTTTCCTACCCCCGCCCAAGATATCTTAATGTCCATACCCAGTCTGAAGAAGTTGTGAAGTGTTGTCGAACCAATTTCCTGGACTTGGGGGTCTGCGGGCGTGGTTGTTCTGAGTTTGTTATTCTGGGGAACTTAGAAATGGTCATATTTTAAGAGAGATAACTAATCTAGAAATGACTGTTCAGTCATAATGTCATTTTGGTAGAAATCCTTTTGTTCATTACTAAATTGAAGTTATAATCTCTTACATTGGTACAGAATTTATTTAATATAAATTTAAGGTTTTCATTGATACTAATTTCTTATTGATATAAAATTGTGCTCGATATTGTTACTCTCATATAGATATTATGCCTATACAATACATTTAAATATACAAGATTTTGACCCAGTCTTAAACTGCTATTATAAACTGTTTCTAAATGATTAAGCAGTATGAATAAGGGCCAGATACTAAATTCATGGCTCTGAGTTTACTCTTAGGGTATTCTCAAGATACTTTTTAGAAATAGCTAAGAATAGTTAATGGATAACAATCTAGATTATTTTACATGAATAGATGTTTATCAGAAATGTCAGAAATTCTCAAAATGTGACATTTTATGTTGTTTATTCTTTTGTTGTTGAGACATATCTGCTCCTAGTTCAGATCCCCTATTTGGATTTAAAAAAATGAGTGTCTCTACAAATAGGTTAAGTAATACATTGTGGCTAGGTAGCCAGTGGGCAGAAATTGCCTATTTCATCTGCAGACAAGTTACTGTCCAAGAAATGAGAGACTACACAAAAGAGTTGACCGATATTCTCTGCCAATTCAGAATAATCAGTCCTTCAAAATTCTGTTACAAATTCTGTCAGATGATCCGGGGCCAGAAGGCCGAAGAATGATGTTTGTATATGTTTCTAACAAGGAAATGTACAGGTTGGCAGTTGTCTCTTCTTCTAGTCTCAGTTTGGTAAGCTGAATTAGACTTCCTTCACTTTCAGATAGTATTGGTCTTTCTTAGATTTGTGATGGGGTTGAAGACTAATTACCCAGGCTATGCAACATTGAGAATATATACTTAATTAGATAATTTCAGATAGTATACAAGATAGCCAAGATATAACACATAGATTTGAAACTTTTCTTAGGGAGAGATAGGATAGGATAAATAGGTAGATTATAGAGTATTCCATTGAATTGACAAACGTGATGATTGTGTGTTAGGTATATTTTATCCTTTATAAATCATAGATGGTAATTGTGCTCAGCTTACATCTGAGAGAAAAGTTCATTTTTTAATTATACAGAAAAGGTAAAATGTGGATTGGTGACTACATGCAGGTGAAGGCAGGCGCAAGATAGAGCAATGGCTGTGATTGGGTGGTGAAAAAGTAAGGTGGGCACACAATTTTGGAGAAAGGAGACAGGAGGGGAAGAAGAGAAGAACCAAGATGGAGGAAAAGAAGGACGACCCAGATCTGTGTGGACTTAAAGTACCACAGTAGTTATGAATATTTCATAAGGGATGGATTTTATAGGACAATTTGTCTTATGTACTTGGGTAGTTTATATCAATCTTATTTGGCTCAGAGTTTAGTGTGTGGACATTATATGGAGTGAGAATTTATTGATATAAATCTGATTGATACATTAAAAGCTTATTGAGTTTTGATTTTAATGGGTTACTGAGAGTTGTGACAAGAACCACAGGGGGCAGTTGCTGAGAATATGAGCAGACTCCACAGCAAAAAATGTATGAGATAGGCGGTCTCTGAATGGAACTGCAATGGCATCGAACAGTGGGAACTAGAGGGATGGTGAGATCCCTGCAGAGCCCAGAGAGTAGCTGGCAGCAACATGGAATGGAAACTGTGAACTTAGTGAGTCGGGTGGAGACATTTTGCTGTTTGAGATGAAAATACCCAGTGGACCCTATTAGGCATGTATAGAGTGGGATGATGTCTTGATTTTTATTTATATTATTTACTACTACATATAATTAAGGTACATATCAGAACAGTGTTTCAGTACTTCCTAGTAGTAAGAATTGGACTGCTCATGCGTGTGTTTCTCCACACATTTACCTGTCATAGGCTATGCAGTATGTTCCTTAATGCTGCTGATCATTTTCAAGAAGAAATAATCTCAAGTATACCCCATCAGTTTTGGGTTCTTTTTTGTTTGTTTGTTTGTTTGTTTGTTTTGAGCATAATATAATCATTGCTTTTTTTCTGGAGTCCATCTGAACAAAGATCGAACTCTACTTAATTTTAATAATCTTTCCAGCAGGGGGAGCCAATGACACTTGTCTATCACTTAATTTAGACTGTCAATCACTGTAACAATAGGGATTGGAGAAAAGAGAAAATTTTAGTTTCTGATGCATTGGTATTCAATTCTTCTATTCCTTCCAGGATCGGTGTGGCACTTGTTTACTTTCCTATACACCCATTGTTCTCCAGTTCAGAGCAAATACAGCTGCGGGATTGCAAAACCATACTGAAATCCAAATCTCCATCATGATCTCAAAACCTCAGTACAGGCAGTGAGAAGATCACCAAAGTGTGACATTTCATTGGATATTGAGAAGTCTCTTTTGCCCATTATTTTTTTATCCTGAATATTTCTAATGGTATGAACTTATGAAAATTAACTATGGAGACACTAGACCGTATCATCTCTATATTTGGGACCGTAGATATAGCTATGAAGCAAACTAAGTGTGAATTTCATATCTACTGTGCATCTTGTCTCCTTCATGGAAAAGACCCTTGTGCTGTCTTCAGACTAAATGAATACCACCTTAGTGAGTGGTTTCCCTTTATCCTTCAGGAGTGAATACACATAACACACCACAACCATTGATTATAGTATTATAATTAAACAAAATTCTTAGTGACAGTGTGTTTTTCTTTTTCTTTCTTTCTTTTAGACTTCATTTTTCTTTTATTTTTTATTGGTTAGTTTATTTATTGGCATTTCAGTTGTGATCCCCTCTGTAGTTTTACCTCCAACCCCACTCATACCCTGCTGCCTTCCTCTTGCCTTTATGAGGGTGCTCCTCCACCTGCCTACCTACACTTGTCTCAAGGCCTGAGCATTACCCTACCCTGGGTCATCAATTCTCCACAGGACAAAGGCAATCCTATCCCATTGATGTCAGATAGGCTCATCCTCTGCTACACATGCCATGGGTCCCTGGATATGTACTCCTTTGTTGGTGGTTTAGAACCTGGGAGCTTTGAGTGGTCTGCTTGGTTGATACTGTTGTTCTTCATAAGTGGTTGAAAACACCTTCAGCACCTTCCACTGGGGTCCCCATACTCACTCCAATGTTTGGCTGTGTGCATTCACATCTGTATTGTTCAGGCTCTGGCAGACACTCTCAGCTATACCAGGTTCCTGTCGGCAAACTCTTCTTTGCATCAGCAATAGTGTCTGGTTTTGGTATCTTAGGAAGAGAATCCCTAGATGACCTTTCCTATGTTTCTGCTCAACTCTTTGTCCCTGCACTTCCAAGAGTATTTTCTTTGCCTTCACAGTAGGACTGTAGCATCCACACATTGGTGTGGTCTTCTTTTTTTTCCATTTCATATGTTCTCTGATCTTGGATATTCCAAATTTCTTTTTGGCTATTATTCACTTATCAGTGAATACATACCATGTGTGTTCTTTTGTGACTGAGTTACCTCACTCAAGAAGAAACTCTCTCTTTCATCATTCACCTAAGAATTTCATTAAGTCATTGTTTTTAATAGCTGAGTAGTACTCCTTTGTGTAAATGCACCACATTTTCTGTATCCATTCCTATGACGTGGAACACCTGGGTTGTTTCCAGCTTCTGGCTATTATAAGGAAGGGTGCTATAAATATGGTAGAGCATGGCTCATGGTTATATGTTGAAGCATCTTTTGAGTATATTCCCAGGAGTGATATAGCTAGGTCCACAGTTAAAATTATTATCAACTTACTGAGGAACCACAAAACTGATTCCTAGGGTGGTTGTACGAGCTTGCAGTCCCACGAGCAAAGGAAGAATGTTCCTCTGTCTCCACATCCTTGCCAGCATATGTTGTCACCAGAGTTTTTGATCTTACCTATTCTGACTAATATAAGGTGGAATCTCAGGGTCCTTTTAATTTGCGTTTCCCTGATGATTAAGGTTGTTGAACATTTCCGTAATTGCTCCTCAGCCATTTGAGATTCCTCAGTTGTAAAATCTCTGTTTAGATCTGCACCCCATTCTTTAATGTGGTTATTTGGTTCTCTGGAGTCTAACTTCTTGAGTTCTTTGTATACATTGGGTATTTATCCTCTATCAGATGTAGGATTGATAAAGATCTTTTCCCAGTGTTTTTGTTGACATTTTCTCCTACTGACAGTGTCTTTCACCTTACAAAATCTTTTCAATTTTATGAGGTCCCATTTGTCGTTTCTTGATATTAGAGCATAAGCCACCGCTTTTTTTTTATTTTTTTATTTTATTTTATTTTATTTTTTTTAGGAAATTTTCCACTGTGCCAGTATGTTCGAAATCATTCCCACTTTCTCTTCTAGTAGACTCATAATGTCTGGTTTTCTGTCTTGATTATTGCTAATGGTATTAATCTAGTGAAATGATACTTTTCCCTCTACTTTTTCAAATTATTTACTACCAACATTGAAATAAGTTACCCTTTTGATGGATTCCCTATATTTGAGAGTGTGATATAATTGCTTAATGAAAACATACATGTGTGAATAGATGCATGATAATGGGTAGAAACAGGGTATGGGTCATAATTTGTCTCTATGGAAGTCTCTTGTATGTACCCTGTTTAGCAAGCACTTGACTCACTTGAGTTTGAGCATTGTAAAAGGAGATAAGAATGGATCAAATTGCATTCTTATATATGCTAACTGCCAGTTGAACCAGCATCATAACGTAATGAAATGCTGTCTTTTTTCCAGATGGTTTTGGATCTTTTGTCAAAAATCAAGTGAACAAAGGTGTGTGGGTTCATATCTGGGTCATTAATTATATTCTAATGATCTATCTGCCTGTCTCCTTACAAATACCATCCTGTTTTTATCACTATTGCTCTGTAGTATAGCTTGAGGTCAGGGATGCTGATTGCCCCAGCAGTTCTTTGTATTGTTAAGAATTTTTTTTTCTATCCCGGGTTTTTGGTATTCCAGATAAATTTGAGAAATGTTCTTTCTTTCTCTGTGAAGAATTTTGTTTGAATTTTGGTATGAATTGCATTGAATCTTTAGATTGCTTTTGGTAAGATAGAAATTTTTATTATATTAATCCTGCCAATCCATAAGCATGGGAGTCCCTTCCATATTCTCAAATCTTGTTCAATTTCTTTCTTTAGAGATCTTGAAGTTCTTGCCATAGAAATATTTCACTCACTTGGTTAGTGTCACACCAAGATATTTCACGTTATTTGTGACTATTGTAAAGGACATAGTTTCCCTGATTTTTTTTTCTCAGTCAGTTGATCCTTTGAGTAATGAAAGGCTTCCTTTTGTTTGAGGTCAAATTGTTCAATTTGTATCCAGCCACTTTGATGGAGTTGTTTATCAGCAATAGGAGTTCTCCAGTGGATGTTTTGTTTCTCTTATACATACTACCATGTTATCAGCAAATAGGAATATCTTGACTTCCTTCTTCATCATTTGTATCCCTTTCATCGTTTGTTGCCTAATTGCCCTTGCCCTAACTTCAAGTACTATATTGAATAGATGGGGTTGAGTGAACCGCCTTGTCATGTCCCTGATTTTAGTGAGATTGCTTCAATATTGCCCCATTTTTTTTTGATGTTAGCTATTTTCTTGCTGTATATTGTTTTCATTATAATTAGGAAAGGACCTTGAATTTCTATTCTCTCCAACACTTTTGGCAAGAAATGGTGTTCTATATTGTCAAAAACCTTTTCAGCATCTAATGTGATGATCATGTGTTGTTTTATTTTTTTCCGTTGACTTTGTTTACATGGTGGAATCTGTTGATTGATTTCTGTATATGGATACATCCATGCATCCCTGGATGAACCCTACTTTGTCTTGCTGGATGATCATTTTAATGCATTCTTGGATTCAAATTGTAAGAATATTATTGAATATTTTGGCATCAATATTCATGAGGGTAATTGATCTATAGATCTCTTTGTTTTTTAGGTCAATGTTTTGTTTAGGTATCACTGTAACTGTGGCTTCACAAAGCATATAGGGTAGTGTTTCTTGTGTTTCTATTTTATGAAATGTTTTAAGAAGTATTGGTTTAGAGAATTCTGCACTAAAATCATGTGGTCTCAAGGATTTTTGTTTGGGAGACTTTTAATGATTGCTTCTATTTCTTAAGGGGTTGTGGGACTGCTTAGATGGCTTAACAGATCCTGATTTAATTTTGGAAACTGGTATTTGTCTAGAAAATTATCCATTTCATCTAGATTTTCCAGTTTTGTTTACTATAGGCTTTTGTAATAGGATCTCATATTTTTTTTTTATTTCTTGAGTTTCTGTTAGGTCTCAATTTCCGTTTCTGATTTTGTCAGTTTTGATACTGTCTTTGTGTACTCTTGTTAATATGGCTAAGGTTTTATCTATCTTGCTGATTTTCTCAAAGAACCACCTTTTGGTTTTATGGACTTTTGTATAGCTCTCTTTGTTCCTACTTGATTGATTTCAGCCCTGAGTTTGATTATTTTCTGTTGTCTAGTCTTCTTGGATATGTTTCTTTCTTTTTGTTCTAATGCTCTTGCATGTGCTATTATGCTGCTAGTATATGCTCTCTAATTATTTTTATGAAAGCACTCTCACCTATGCATTTTCCTCTTAACACTGCTTTCATTGTATACCATAAATTTCTGTATGTCGTGCCTTCATATTTGCTAAATTCTAAAAAGTCTTTAATTTCTTTCCACATTTCTTCCCTGGCTGAATTATCATTGAGTAGACAATTGTTCAGCTTCCCTGTGTATGTGGGATTTCTGTTGTTTTCACTGTTGTTGCAGATCAGTCTTAGTCCATGGTGATATGACAAGATACATTAGATTATTTAAATCTTCTTGTATTGGTTGAGCCTTTGTTGTGTGTCCAATAAATATGGTTAATATTGTAGAAAGTACCCTGACATGCTGAGACAAATGTATATTCTTTTTTATTTTTTCAGTGAAATGTGCTATAGATATTTGTTAAGTTCATTAGGTTCATAACATTTGTCAATTTCACTACCTCTTTGTTTAGTTTCTGTTTCCATGATGAGAGTGAGGTGTTAAAGTCTCCTACAATTACTATAAGGTTCAATGTGTGCTTTGAGATTCAGTAAAATTTCTATTACAAATGAGGGTGCCCTGCTTTTGAGGCATAGTTGTTCAGAATTTGGAGTTCATCTTTGTGGATTATTTCTTTGATTAGTATATAGTGTTCTTCTCCATCTTTTTTGATATTGTTTTATTGAAAGTCTATTTTTATTAGATAATAGAATTGCTACCCAAGCTTATTTTTTGGGAGCATTTGCCTGGGAAAATTTTGCCTTTGACTTTGGGGCAGTATCTGTCTTTATCACTGAGATATGTTTTCAGTATCCAGCAAAAAGTTGGGTCCTCTTTATGTATTGAGCCTGTTAGTTTATGTCTTTTTGTTTGTGAATTGAGTCCATTGATGTTGTGAAATATTAAGGACCAAAGATTGCCACTAATTTTGTTGTTAGAAGTGGAAAAATGATTATGTGGATCTTGTCTTTTGGGTTTGTTTTAAGATTAGTTTCTTGTATTTATTGACTGTAGTTTTCCTCTTGTTTTAGAGTTTTCTTTCTATTTTCCTCTGTAGGACTGGATTGGTAGAAAGATATTGTGTAAGTTTGGTTTTGTCATGGAATATCTTATTTTCTCCCTCTATGATAATAGAGAATTTTGATGGGTATAGTAGCCTGTGCTCACAATTTTGTTCTCTTGGTGTCTGTGTGACAACTGCCAAAGATCTTCTTGCTTTTATAGACTCTGTTGAGAAGTCTTGTGTAATTCTCATAGGTCTGCTCTTATATGTTACTTGACCTTTCTCTCTTAGTGCTTTCAATACTTTTTCTTTTTTCTGTGCATTTGGTGTTTTAATTATTTTGTGACAGGGGGAATTTAATTTCTGGTGCCATCTATTTGGTGTTCTGTGGTTTTCTTGTATATTTATGGGCATCTCTTTTTTAGATTAGGGAAGTTGTCTAAAAATATGGAAGCTTCATGAATCAGTGTGTCATCCTTGAGTAGGGGCCATGATAATTCTCTGTACTGTTACAATTTTACTATATGTGCTACCAAAATGAGCACCAGTGTGATTTTCTTTTGAGAAATCTCATTATTTCACACATTTCTATAGATAATACATTATGGATGCAAGGAAGTTTTAACCAGCAGTTCAAAAATTAGATTATAGATGGAATGTAGTATCATTAGGTTTAAGACAATGGAATGACTGGAAGATGAGACTCCACCATAGTATAAAGGGACTGATTTAGTGTGTCCAGAGACGGACACAGGGAACTAAGCAACAGAAACCAAGACTACTTGGCATCAACAGAGCCCAGTTCTCCTAACAAAGCAAATATTGGGTTTCTAAACTCACCAGAAAATCAAGATTTGGATTAAAAATCACATTTCATAATGATGATGGAGGACTTTAATAAAGACATAAATAATATCCTTAGAAAATTATGGGACAATCCAAATAAACCATTAGAAGCCCTTAAAGAGCAAACACAAAAATTCTATAAAGAATTACAGGAAAAAACAACCAAAGTGGTGAAGGAATTAAACAAATCCATCCAAAATTTAAAAATGGATATATAAACAATAAAGAAAACACAAAGGAAATCAAACCTGGAGACAGAAAACCTAGGGAAGAGATCAGGAGGCCTAGATGGAAGCATCACCAAGAGAGTAGAAGAGATACAGAAGACAGAATATCAGAAGTAGAAAACAACCACATAACCATCAAAGATAACGTGAAATGCAAAACGGTCCTAGCCCAAACCATCCAGGAAATCCAGGACACAATGAGAAGCTCAAACCTAAGAATAATACATATAGAAGAGAATGAAGACTCCTAATTAAAGGCCCGGTACCCATCTTCAACAAAATTATTTAAGAAAACTTCCCTAACCTAAAGAAAGAGATGCCCATAAACATACAAGAAGCCTACAGAACTCCAAATAGATTGACAAAGAAAAGAAATTCTTCCTGTCTCATAAGAGTCAAAACACCAAATGCACAAAACAGAAAAAAGCAGTAAGGGGAAAAGGTCTAGCAACATATAAAAGCAGACCTATAAGAACTAGAGCAGACCTTTCACCAGAGACTATGAATGTTAGAAGATCCTGCACAGATGTCATACAGAGAATAAGAGAACACAAATGCCAGTCCAAGCTATTATACCAGCAAAACTCTCAATTAATATAGATGCAGAAATCAAGATATTCAATCTCAAAATCAAATTTACACAATATCTTTCTACAAATCCAGCCCTACAAAAGATAATAGATGGAAAAGTCCAACTCAAGGAAGGAAACTACACCCAAGCAAAATCAAGAGAATAAGCTCCTTGCAACAAAACCAAAATAAGTGACACACACAAACATAATTCCACCTCTAAAAACGAAAATAACAGGAAGCAACAATCACTATCCTTAATACCTCCTAAAATGGATGGACTCAATTCCCCAATAAAAAGATATAGACTGACAAACCAGATCCATAAAGAGGACCCAGCACTTTCTTGCATACAAGAAACACACCTCAGTACAAAGACAGACACTGTCTTATAGTAAAGGACTGAAAAACAACTTTTCAAGGAAATGGTGCAAAGAAATAACCTGAAGTAGCCATTATAATATCGAATAAAATTGACTTTTAACCAAACTTCATCAACTTCATATTTATCAAAGAAAATATACACCAACATGAACTCTCAATCCTATTAATCTATGAAGCAAATGCAAGGCAACTACATTCATAAAAGATACCTTACTAAAGCTCAAAGCACACATTGCACCTCACAAGATAATAGTAGATTTCATCACCCCACTCCCATCAATGGACAGATCATGGAAACAGAAATTAAACAGAGACATAGGAAAACTGTTAAAGGTTATGAAACAAATGGATTTAACAAAGATTTATAGAACATTTCATTCAAAAACAAAAGGATATACCTTCTTCTTCTTAGCACCTCACACTACTTTCCCCAAAATTTACCATAAAATTGGGCACAAAACAGGCATAAATAGATATAAGAAGATTGAATTAATTTTGTGCACCCTATCAGATCACCAGAGACTAAGCTGGCCCTCAATAACAACAATAACAACAGAAAACCCACATGTACATTGAAGTTCAACAAAACTTTACTCAATAATTACTTGGTCAAGGAAGAAATAAAGAAATTAAAGACTTTTTAGAATATAATGGAAATGAACGAACAACATACCCAAACTTATGTGGAAAAAATAAAGCAGAGCTAAGAAGAAAACTCATAGCTCTGAGTGCCTTCAAAAAGTACCAGGAGATAGCGTACATTAGCATCTTGATAGCACATATGAAAGCACTGAAACAAAAAGAAGGAAATATACACAAGAGGAATAAAAGGCAGGAAATAATCAAACTCAAGGCTGAAATCAACCAAGTAGAAGCAAAGCTAACTATACAAAGAATCAACAAAACCACGAGCTGTTTCTTTAAGAAAATCAACAAGAATGATAAACCATTAAGAAGATTAACCAGAGGGCACAGAATGTGTAACCAAATTAAGAAAATCAGAAGTGAAAAGGGAGATATATCAACAGAATCTGAGACAATTCAAAAAAAAATCGGACCCACTACAAAAGCCTATATTCAACAAAACTTAAAACTCAGGAGAAAATGGACAATTCCCTCAACAAATACCAGGTACCAAAGCTAAATCAGGATCAGATGAAACATCTAAACAGCCCTATAACTCCTAAAGAAATACAAGCAGTTACTAAAAATCTCACAAAACAATAACAACAACCCCAACAAAAGAGCCAAGGAACAGATGGGTTTAGTGCTGAATTCGATCAGACCTTCATAGAAGAACACACAACAATACTGTCCAAACTATTCCGCAAAATAGAAACAGACAGAGTACTACCTTATTTCTTCTATGAAGCCAGAATTACACATATACATGAATCACACAAAGATCGAAGAAAGAAAGAGAACTTCAGACCAATATCCCTATGAACATCGATGAAAAAATACTCAATAAAATTCTTGCAAACTGAGTCCAAGATAACATCAAATAATTATCCATCATGATCAAGTCGGCTTTATCCCAGGGATGCAGGAATAGTTCAATATACAGAAATCTTTAACTGTAATCCACTATATGAAGAAAATCCAGGAAAAAAAAACATGATCATTTAATTAGACACTGAGACAATATTCAACGCACCTTCATGACAAAAGTACTGGAAAGATCAGGAATTCAAGGCCCCCAACTGTACCTATAAAAGCATTATACAGCAACCAAGTAGCTAACATCAAATTTAATGGAGAAAAACTTGAAGCAATCCCACTAAAATCAGGGACTAGACAAGGCTGTCCACTCTCTCACTACTTATACAATATAGTACTCAAAGTCCTAACTAGAGCAGTATGAAAATGAAAGGAGGTCAATTTTTATGGTGAGATGTAAATGAGAAGATTTGGCATAAAATTAAATGTAAAATTCTTTGATAAGACTTTAGAAAGTTACACTATAATATAGTGAGAATCTCTAAAACATTAATTAAAAAAAGAAATAAAGGATTCTCTGTTGACTCTCTCAGTTTTTAGGCAGATTTAGCACACATACTCATTGTCTTCCTCCTGAAGCATTTCTGATCCTGGGACCTGTGTAACAATAAATTCAAGTCTAAGCATCTGTAGAAAATAAATACACTTCATATGATTGCTGTGCATGTGAATGTTTTGAACCATGATTCCATAAAACATGTCACAGAAGGTGAGTTTTAAGGACACAATGAGAAATGCAGAAATTATAAACATGTTTTTATAAAAGCTCCATAGCCTACATAAAGTTGTAATTTTCAGAGAATGGTTTTAAGATGTCTCAGCAACTAAGAGGATTTACTGTTCTTGAAGAGGACCTAGGTTCATTATCAGTATCCACATGGTGGCTTGAAAACCCTCTAGTTCCACGGGATCCACATAATTAACCTGAAAATTTACATGTGAATAAGGGTATATGGAATTATTAACAGTTGATATCTTGGAATATTCATGTCATCAGAAATGCCTATTTGCATTAAATAAAAATATAATGAAAAAGAGGCTATGAATTTAAAAGGGAGTAAATAGGAATATTTGTTAAGATTCAGAGGGAAGAAAGGAAGAAATGTCATAATTAAAATGCAATCTCACAAATAAAAATTAGAAAAAGTAGTATCTGCATCTTCTCAATAACACATGCAAATAGCTATGAGAGGACTATATAATTATTTATTTATTTACCAGAATGAGTTCATATCTGTGAGCCTAGGTCGTGAAAGAAAACATAATAAGGAAATTCTACATTGAATCAGGCAGAAATCAAAATAAGTGCAACTCACAGACTGGAGCTGTTCTTTTTAAGATGAGCATACTCTCTACAAATATACCCATATTCTCTCTCTGATCTCAACCATCAGAAGTGCATGGCCTCTTAATAGATCACTAACATGCCTGCAGCTGTTCCTTACCTTTGAAGATTTGCATAGACTCAGAGCACAGCCCACTGATGTGAGGACATCTTTATCGCCAGGTCATACCCTGTGATACAGTCAGCCTCACTCATGTCACACACAGGCATGAATGCTCCTAGTCAGATCCTGGGGTTGCTGCTGCTCTGGCTTACAGGTGAAGAAGACTGAATAAATTGTAATGTTACACATATGGCTGTTGTTAGTGCTCCTTGGTCTCCATAAACGTCTTATATATGAGAGAATAATTTGTGTGTGAATTTGTTTCCATTTCCAATGTCAGGTGCAAGATGTGATATCAAGATGACTCAGTCTTCTGCCTCTCTATCTGCATCTCTGGGAGAAACTGTCACAATTACATGACAGGGAAGTCAGGATATCAGCAGGTATTTATCAGGGTATCAGCAGAAACCAGGGAAATCTCCAAAGCTCCTGATCTATGGTGCAGATATTTTGGAACATGATGTCCCATCAATGTTCAGTGGCAGTGGATCTGGCACACAGTTTTCTCTCAAAATCAGCAGCCTACATCCTGAAGATGCTGCAATATATTACTGCCAACAGGGATACAGTGATCCTCCCACAGTGATTCAAGCCATGGCATAAACCACCCAGGGAAGAAGAAGAGAGAGCACAAGCTTCCACAATTCTTCTTCTGTGATTTCCAGATGCTGCAACTGTTTCCTGTTGCTAAGACATAAAGGTTAATGTAATGTTTTTGTACAGAGTTCAGGTGAACTTTTATATGTCCAAATTTTATGTCACACCCTAAGCAGGAATCAGCCTCACATAAGTTACACACAGACATGAGTGCTCCCACTCAGATAATGGAGTTGCTGCTACTCTGGCAGACAGCCACACTGAGAACAGATTATTCTTCGAATCTCAAGTCCATTTTTTACTGAAAGTAAGGCTTCCTGATCACATGATTCTCAGCCGTGGTGTCAACTCTCATATGCATGGAAAGGATGAGATTTTCCTCCATTACCTATTTGTTCATTTCTGTCCTTATTAGGAAGGCAAATAACTCATCTGCATTTCCAATGCTGTGACAGCAATGTATGTATGTATAGACAAGGTAATTCATAAAAGACAGTATTTAATCTTTGAATGTTTGTTTTAAGAGAATTAACCCATTTTCTACATGGTAGCAAATGGGGCCGCAGGCAGGGAGACATGGTTTTGGAGCACAAGGATGTGGCTTTACACCTAAATCTTCACTATATCAGCATAATGTCAGAGGCATTACTAAGAATAGAAGTTTATATACCTGATTTTATTGGTATCAGCATCAGTTGGAATGCATATAGAAAAAGAAAAGAAAAGCCACCTAAATGAAGTAAGTGTTTTAAAATAAGGAATTAGAACATGAGTAACATAAACAGCCACCAAACTAAATAAGATGGATGAAGCAAAGAAGTGCAGGCTGCCCGGAACTGGATGTAGATCTCTCCTGAGAGACACAGCCAGAATATGGCAAATACATAGGGGAATGCCAGTAGCAAAGCACTGAATTGAGAACGGGACTCCCTTTGAAAGAATCAGAGAAAGGACTGAAAGAGCTTGAAGGGACTTGAGACTCCATATAAACAAAAATGCCAACCAACCAGAGCTTCCAGGGACTAAGCCACTACCCAAAGACCATACATGGACTGTTCCTGGGTTCCAAATGCATAGGTAGCAATGAATAGCCTAGTAAGGGCACCAGTGGAAGGGGAAGACCTTGGTCCTGCTAAGGCTTACCCCCAGTGAACTGACTCTTGGTTGGAGGGCAGTAATGGGGGGAGGATGTCGAGGGGGAACACCCATATAAAAGAGGAAGGGGAAGGGATAGGGGGATGTTGGCCTGGAAACCAGGAAAGGGAATAAAAATTGAAATGTAAATAAGATATACCCAAGTTAATAAAGATGAAAATAAAAAAGCATAAACAAAGGTCCCATGGTTACTGTATTCCGGGTCTTAATGAGACTCATAAAGATACAAAGAACATATTCCTCAGCTGTATTCATATTGAGCCTTCTTCCCTCCTAGCACAATGTCAAAAACCTGCCAAATTCTTAGATGGTGGTACCAAGGACTCTCTCTCTCACTCCCTCTCTCCCTCTCTGCCCCCCCATCTGTGTGTGTGTATTTGTGTGTGTGAGTGTGTGTGTGTGTGTGGGAAGTTTTTTTTTCCCCCTTGGGAACTATGAGAAGCATTCCCTGTTTTAATGCTCATTTTTGGAAAAAAAATTAGGATATGAAAATTACTCTGATCCTCATGCAAAAGGATCACGTTGACCTTTGAATTTAGCCTAAGGGAAAAAGTCTCAGCAGCCAGAGACACCAGAAGAAGCATTTGCAATAGAGTGGGCTCTCACTTCTGCTTCCCTGGGTGGTTTATGTCATGGCCTGAATCACTGTGGGAGGAGTACTAGAAATCTGTAGACAGTAATAGATTCCAGTATCTTCAACCTGTAGTCTGTTGATCTTAAGAGAATACTGTGTGCCAGATCTACTGCCGCTGAACCTAGATGGGACCCCATCTGCCAAGCTGGTTGCACTATGGATCAGGAGCTGAGGAGATTTCCCCAGTTTCTGCTGATACCATGATAAGTAATTACCAATGCCCTGGCTTGGCTGGCATGTGATGGTGACAATTTCTTCCAGAGATGCAGACAGGGAGGCAGGAGACTGTGTCATCTGGATGTCACATTTACCACCTGAGATTGAAAATTGAAAAAGAATTGCCATATAATTCATCTTGGTATAAGACAGATTTATGGAGACCATCAATGGAGCACTTACCGCACTGATCAGTATAAATTTTCAGTTTATTCAGTCTTCCTTACCTGTAAGCCAGAGTAGCAGCAACCCAAGGAGTTGAGTGGGCACGTTCATGTTTCTGTGTAACATGTGTGAAGCTGACTCCAGCACAGGATGAGACCTGACTATAAAGAAGTCGACTGAGCAGTGGGCTGGCCTCTGAGCACATGCAAATCAGGAAACTGTAGGAATGGCCATGGCACTGGTCAGGTCAGTGCCTCAAGAGGACTGTGGTCCTCTTATGTTTTAGATCAGAGAGCCAGTACAAGTTTATTTGGGTTTATTTGTAGAGAATGTGCTCCATTTTGGATAGCAGCAGCAGCAGCAGCAGTAGCAGCAACAGCAGCAGCAGCAGCAGCAACAACAATAACAACGAATCACCAGGCTATTAGATGCATATTGTTTTGATTTTTGTCATATTCCTTATAAGATTTTCTGTTGTATTTCTCTTATAGCTGAGCCTGGAATCTACCGTAAATTTTAAACAGTATATAAATGGTTATAGGGCAAATTCATATTTACCTGTGAAGGTTATTGAGGTGGTGTAGCTTCATCTTTTTTTTTCTACTTATATGTGAGTTTGAATTTTAATAATAAATTTTGTCTCTTTTATTTCTTCCCTCTTAAATCTCCCAAATATACATTCTTCCTCTACTTTTAATTCATCACCTCTTTTTCCATTAATTATTACTGCATAATTAAATATACTTACACACACTCACACACACACACACACTCTCACACACAGACACACATACACACATATTCTTATCTATAAACTATTGAGTTAGTATAATGTTACAGACACACACACACACCCATACACAAACACACACACACAGACACACACATGCACACACACAAACACACACATGCACACACACAAACACACACATGCACACACACACACACACACACACATATATATATATATATATGTATATGTATATACAGGGTTGATCATTATTGGACATTCAATCAATTGGTTGTGCTCTGCCCTGGAGAGGAAGACCTCTCCTGCTCCTAGCTTTAGCCAGTTGTGTATATTTCATTGTGTAGAACTGAGAGCATATGGGGTTTATCCCATCCAGTTTGGCCAGTTCAGAAGTGTCCTCCTTTTTTCAGCTCACTGTTGGGCAGTTATTTAGGTGAGATTTTTCAGGTATATCTTCTGATATTCATAGGAGATACAATCTCAGAGAAAACTCCCCAATCTTTTGATTCTTACAGTATTTCAACTCTACTCTTCCAAATCGTTTCCAAGCCTTGTGTATGGAAAAGGTTGCAGATGTATCCACATAATTGATCTACACAACTCCCCATGGAACTCAGCAAGGATCATTTTGATAACAATGATTCCCAGAAGAATAATAGAAAAATACTGGAAGACATGGTTTGTGCAGAAGGGCAGGAGCTTTCATAACATTAATTTTTTTCAGGAAAACAGTCTTATTTTACACTATTTTTGACAGAGAAGCTACCCAAGAACTACTGACATCAAGAGCAGAGAAATTCATGGGTATCTCTCCTTCAATCTATGTGTATGAGCTCTTTACCTAGATTAGGCTGGGATTATATCTAAACCCAATATTTCTGTGAGGCTTCACATTATTGTACCTGAGTTATTGCATATTAATGCAATGTATTGACTTTTAAGAATATTAGTTTTCTATCAGTAATATCATCCCTGTTTTTGAATATACAATTGTTCTACTTGCATATGCTATGGGCATCACGCCTTCTCCAGAAACTAAGAAGAGATGAATCTTAATTTAATTTCTGAACAAAGGAACTGAATCTCTTTGGTGAGAGAAGCATGTACAGAAGTGAAGATAGAAGGTAAACACAGGGAGATACCATAATGGGTACCAAGTAGATCCTAATTGGGAGTAAAGCTATGGTGGATTGAGTGTGAGTCTCCATGATCCAATGAATGGAAAGAGTTTGCATGTATGTGTAATCATTCTGTAGGATGTAAAATTTTCCAGGCTGATGATACCCATGAGAGGCCTGAAAATGATATTGGTGACAAAGTTAGTATCAAGAAGATGTGTTGGAATATATTTTATAAATAATTAACCTGAAAATTGATGAAAAGTGTGACTAACGTATGTTTTATAGTGCTTGTTAAACAGGGTACATACAAGAGTCTTCCATAGAGACAAATTATGACCCATACCCTGTTTCTACCCATTATCATGCATCTATTCACACATGTATGTTTTCATTAAGCAATTATATCACACTCTCAAATATAGGGAATCCATCAAAAGGGTAACTTATTTCAATGTTGGTAGTAAATAATTTGAAAAAGTAGAGGGAAAAGTATCATTTCACTAGATTAATACCATTAGCAATAATCAAGACAGAAAACCCCACCAAAAATGAAAAAAAAGGATTTCTCAATAGCCTTGCCTCTTCTCACATCCTTTAATGATCTGTTGAGGTCAGAGTGGAAGTCAAACTTCAAGTCTGTGGTTCAGGGTAACCTTTTTCTTAGATATTTGCTGATGTGGTTTCATTCCATGGCCTTTATATTTTTAACATTGAAATTAGTAGATGTCAACAAGCATCTTCTCTCCAGTTTATGATAAACAATCCTGCTGCTTCAGCAACACTGTAGTGGATTATGGTAGATGAATGGAAAATAAAAGAGGTGTTACACTTACCCTTCTGCCAAGGAAGGTAATTATTCAGGGCCATTGGACTAGGACAGGTGTTTTTACATCTACAACACAAAGAATTGCTAGGATCTCTAGTCTCCCATTACTAAATGTAGGGATGAAATGTGCCCAGACCATTCTCACAAAAGTAGGTAAAGACAAGGAGAAAATGCTGGATGACAAGTGAACAGGAAAGTAACTAGAAACTTCTCTTGTTCTTAGTTTTACAGTGATTGATACTAGATACCAGCCCAGACTCTGGTGATCTTTCTTGGATAGACCTGTATTATATCCTCCCCATGCTGGAGAGATTGCAAAAATGAAGATAAAGTTGAGTCTTTCTTCTTGCTGGGCCCAAGAAAAAGCAGAACCATCGTTAATAGTAATTTTAATGTGCTCAGGAAAAATAATGAACTGAATCTGAGCCTGTTTCTTCCTGTGAATATACAGCAAAACTATTAGGAAGAATAATGTGTAGGCAAAACTATGAGGAAGAATAAATACATGTAGAACACACACATACACACACACATATCTATATAGATGCAGTCTAATTCTTGATACTAAGGAAGAAGAAAATAATGTACTGGGATTTATCTTAATTGATGGAGTTTTTGCCTAGTATTAAAAAATAGTTAAGGGCATTGCATGAACAAGGCCTCGTGATGACGCCTATAGTCCCAGCCTTTGAAAGTAGAAAGCAGTAATTCTAGAACTTCAATGTCATCCTCTACTACAAATTTAAGGTCATACAGTTCTATATGAGTCCTGGATTTGATAAAAAAAGACTAATTTTTGAAGTCAGTTGAGAAACAAAAATGATAATATATTAAACGTAGATTCAAAAGTTAATCTATTATAGGATTTATTGCTTATTCCTTATGGAAACTTTCAATCTGCAATTTGAGTTAGTTCAAATTAAACCATGTAGACTCGAAAAAGTACTAGCCAAGTATAAAACTAATATACCTAACTCTTGAGACCCTGTGAGAGAGAGACCCAACCGCCTGGTCAGGTGGGCACTCCTGAGGCTGCAGAGCGGAAGAGACCACCAACACTGCTCACCCCTGCCCACATCCCTGGCCCAAGAGGAAACTCTATAAGGCCTCTGGGCTCCCGTGGGGGAGGGCCCAGGAGCGGCAGGGCCCCTGCCTGAGACACCAGCAGAATCTGAAGGAAACAGACCGGATAAACAGTTCTCTGCACCCAAATCCCGTGGGAGGAAGAGCTGAACCTTCAGAGAGGCAGACAAGCCTGGGAAACCAGAAGAGACTGCTCCCTGCACACACATCTCGGACGCCAGAGGAAAAAGCCAAAGACCATCTGGAACCCTGGTGCACTGAAGCTCCCGGAAGGGGCGGCACAGGTCTTCCTGGTTGCTGCCGCTGCAGAGAGCCCGTGGGCAGCACCCCACGAGCGAACTTGAGCCCCGGGACCACAGGTAAGACCAACTTTTCTGCTGCAAGAAAGCTGCCTGGTGAACTCAAGACACAGGCCCACAGGAACAGCTGAAGACCTGTAGAGAGGAAAAACTACACACCGGAAAGCAGAACACTCTGTCCCCATAACTGACTGAAAGAGAGGAAAACAGGTCTACAGCACTCCTGACACACAGGCTTATAGGACAGTCTAGCCACTGTCAGAAATAGCAGAACAAAGTAACACTAGAGATAATCTGATGGCGAGAGGCAAGCGCAGGAACCCAAGCAACAGAAACCAAGACTACATGGCACCATCGGAGCCCAATTCTCCCATCAAAACAAACATGGAATATCCAAACACACCAGAAAAGCAAGATCTAGTTTCAAAATCATTTTTGATCATGATGCTGGAGGACTTCAAGAAAGACGTGAAGAACTCCCTTAGAGAACAAGTAGAAGCCTACAGAGAGGAATCGCAAAAATGCCTGAAAGAATTCCAGGAAAACATAAATAAACAAGTAGAAGCCCATAGAGAGGAGACACAAAAATCCCTGAAAGAATTCCAGGAAAACACAATCAAACAGTTGAAGGAATTAAAAATGGAAATAGAAGCAATCAAGGAAGAACACATGGAAACAACCCTGGATATAGAAAACCAAAAGAAGAGACAAGGAGCTGTAGATACAAGCTTCACCAACAGAATACAAGAGATGGAAGAGAGAATCTCAGGAGCAGAAGATTCCATAGAAATCATTGACTCAACTGTCAAAGATAATGTAAAGCGGAAAAAGCTACTGGTCCAAAACATACAGGAAATCCAGGACTCAATGAGAAGATCAAACCTAAGGATAATAGGTATAGAAGAGAGTGAAGACTCCCAGCTCAAAGGACCAGTAAATATCTTCAACAAAATCATAGAAGAAAACTTCCCTAACCTAAAAAAAGAGATACCCATAGGCATACAAGAAGCCTACAGAACTCCAAATAGATTGGACCAGAAAAGAAACACCTCCCGTCACATAATTGTCAAAACACCAAACGCACAAAATAAAGAAAGAATATTAAAAGCACTAAGGGAAAAAGGTCAAGTAACATGTAAAGGCAGACCTATCAGAATCACACCAGACTTCTCGCCAGAAACTATGAAGGCCAGAAGATCCTGGACTGATGTCATACAGACCCTAAGAGAACACAAATGCCAGCCCAGGTTACTGTATCCTGCAAAACTCTCAATTAACATAGATGGAGAAACCAAGATATTCCATGACAAAACCAAATTTACACAATATCTTTCTACAAATCCAGCACTACAAAGGATAATAAATGGTAAAGCCCAACGTAAGGAGGCAAGCTATACCCTAGAAGAAGCAAGAAACTAATCGTCTTGGCAACAAAACAAAGAGAATGAAAGCACACAAACATAACCTCACATCCAAATATGAATATAACGGGAAGCAATAATCACTATTCCTTAATATCTCTCAATATCAATGGCCTCAACTCCCCAATAAAAAGACATAGATTAACAAACTGGATACGCAACGAGGACCCTGCATTCTGCTGCCTACAGGAAACACACCTCAGAGACAATGACAGACACTACCTCAGAGTGAAAGGCTGGAATACAACTTTCCAAGCAAATGGCCAGAAGAAGCAAGCTGGAGTAGCCATTCTAATATCAAATAAAATCAATTTCCAACTAAAAGTCATCAAAAAAGATAAGGAAGGACACTTCATATTCATCAAAGGAAAAATCCACCAAGATGAACTCTCAATCCTAAATATCTATGCCCCAAATACAAGGGCACCTACATATGTAAAAGAAACCTTACTAAAGCTCAAAACACACATTGCACCTCACACAATAATAGTGGGAGATTTCAACACCCCACTCTCATCAATGGACAGATCATGGAAACAGAAATTAAACAGTGATGTCGACAGACTAAGAGAAGTCATGAGCCAAATGGACTTAACGGATATTTATAGAACATTCTATCCTAAAGCAAAAGGATATACCTTCTTCTCAGCTCCTCATGGTACTTTCTCCAAAATTGACCATATAATTGGTCAAAAAACGGGCCTCAACAGGTACAGAAAGATAGAAATAATCCCATGCGTGCTATTGGACCACCACGGCCTAAAACTGGTCTTCAATAACAATAAGGGAAGAATGCCCACATATACGTGGAAATTGAACAATGCTCTACTGAATGATAACCTGGTCAAGGAAGAAATAAAGAAAGAAATTAAAAACTTTTTAGAATTTAATGAAAATGAAGATACAACATACCCAAACTTATGGGAAACAATGAAAGCTGTGCTAAGAGGAAAACTCATAGCGCTGAGTGCCTGCAGAAAGAAACAGGAAAGAGCATATGTCAGCAGCTTGACAGCACACCTAAAAGCTCTAGAACAAAAAGAAGCAAATACACCCAGGAGGAGTAGAAGGCAGGAAATAATCAAAATCAGAGCTGAAATCAACCAAGTAGAAACAAAAAGGACCATAGAAAGAATCAACAGAACCAAAAGTTGGTTCTTTGAGAAAATCAACAAGATAGATAAACCCTTAGCCAGACTAACGAGAGGACACAGAGAGTGCGTCCAAATTAACAAAATCAGAAATGAAAAGGGAGACATAAATACAGATTTGGAGGACATTCAAAAAATCATCAGATCTTACTATAAAAACCTATATTCAACAAAACTTGAAAATCTTCAAGGAATGGACAATTTCCTAGACAGATACCAGGTATGGAAGTTAAATCAGGAACAGATAAACCAGTTAAACAACCCCATAACTCCGAAGGAAATAGAAGCAGTCATTAAAGGTCTCCCAACCAAAAAGAGCCCAGGTCCAGACGGGTTTAGTGCAGAATTCTATCAAACCTTCATAGAAGACCTCATACCAATATTATCCAAACTATTCCACAAAATTGAAACAGATGGAGCACTACCGAATTCCTTCTACGAAGCCACAATTACTCTTATACCTAAACCACACAAAGACACAACAAAGAAAGAGAACTTCAGACCAATTTCCCTTATGAATATCGACGCAAAAATACTCAATAAAATTCTGGCAAACCGAATTCAAGAGCACATCAAAACAATCATCCACCATGATCAAGTAGGCTTCATCCCAGGCATGCAGGGATGGTTTAATATACGGAAAACCATCAACGTGATCCATCATATAAACAAACTGAAAGAACAGAACCACATGATCATTTCATTAGATGCTGAGAAAGCATTTGACAAAATTCAACACCCCTTCATGATAAAAGTCCTGGAAAGAATAGGAATTCAAGGCCCATACCTAAACATAGTAAAAGCCATATACAGCAAACCAGTTGCTAACATTAAACTAAATGGAGAGAAACTTGAAGCAATCCCACTAAAATCAGGGACTAGACAAGGCTGCCCACTCTCTCCCTACTTATTCAATATAGTTCTTGAAGTTCTAGCCAGAGCAATCAGACAACAAAAGGAGATCAAGGGGATACATATCGGAAAAGAAGAAGTCAAAATATCACTATTTGCAGATGATATGATAGTATATTTAAGTGATCCCAAAAGTTCCACCAGAGAACTACTAAAGCTGATAAACAACTTCAGCAAAGTGGCTGGGTATAAAATTAACTCAAATAAATCAGTTGCCTTCCTCTATACAAAAGAGAAACAAGCCGAGAAAGAAATTAGGGAAACGACACCCTTCATAATAGACCCAAATAATATAAAGTACCTCGGTGTGACTTTAACCAAGCAAGTAAAAGATCTGTACCATAAGAACTTCAAGACACTGAGGAAAGAAATTGAAGAAGACCTCAGAAGATGGAAAGATCTCCCATGCTCATGGATTGGCAGGATTAATATAGTAAAAATGGCCATTTTACCAAAAGCAATCTGGAGATTCAATGCAATCCCCATCAAAATACCAATCCAGTTCTTCAAAGAGTTAGACAGAACAATTTGCAAATTCATCTGGAATAACAAAAAACCGAGGATAGCTAAAGCTATCCTCAACAATAAAAGGACTTCAGGGGGAATCACTATCACTGAACTCAAGCAGTATTACAGAGCAATAGTGATAAAAACTGCATGGTATTGGGACAGAGACAGACAGATAGACCAATGGAATAGAATTGAAGACCCAGAAATGAACCCACACACCTATGGTCACTTGATTTTTGACAAAGGAGCCAAAACCATCCAATGGAAAAAAGATAGCATTTTCAGCAAATGGTGCTGGTTCAACTGGAGGGCAACATGTAGAAGAATGCAGATCGATCCATCCTTATCACCCTGTACAAAGCTTAAGTCCAAGTGGATCAAGGACCTCCACATCAAACCAGACACACTCAAACTAATAGAAGAAAAACTAGGGAAGCATCTGGAACACATGGGCACTGGAAAAAATTTCCTGAACAAAACACCAATGGCTTATGCTCTAAGATCAAGAATCGACAAATGGGATCTCATAAAACTGCAAAGCTTCTGTAAGGCAAAGGACACTGTGGTTAGGACAAAACGGCAACCAACAGATTGGGAAAAGATCTTTACCAATCCTACAACAGATAGAGGCCTTATATCCAAAATATACAAAGAACTCAAGAAGTTAGACCGCAGGGAAACAAATAACCCTATTAAAAATGGGGTTCAGAGCTAAACAAAGAATTCACAGCTGAGGAATGCCGAATGGCTGAGAAACACCTAAAGAAATGTTCAACATCTTTAGTCATAAGGGAAATGCAAATCAAAACAACCCTGAGATTTCACCTCACACCAGTGAGAATGGCTAAGATCAAAGACTCAGGTGACAGCAGATGCTGGCGAGGATGTGGAGAAAGAGGAACACTCCTCCATTGTTGGTGGGATTGCAGACTGGTACAACCATTCTGGAAATCAGTCTGGAGGTTCCTCAGAAAATTGGACATTGAACTGCCTGAGGATCCAGCTATACCTCTCTTGGGCATATACCCAAAAGATGCCTCAACATATAAAAGAGACACGTGCTCCACTATGTTCATCGCAGCCTTATTTATAATAGCCAGAAAATGGAAAGAACCCAGATGCCCTTCAACAGAGGAATGGATACAGAAAATGTGGTACATCTACACAATGGAATATTACTCAGCTATCAAAAACAACGAGTTTATGAAATTCGTAGGCAAATGGTTGGAACTGGAAAGTATCATCCTGAGTGAGCTAACCCAATCACAGAAAGACATACATGGTATGCACTCATTGATAAGTGGCTTTTAGCCCAAATGCTTGAATTACCCTAGATCCCTAGAACAAACGAAACTCAAGACGGATGATCAAAATGTGTATGCTTCACTCCTTCTTTAAATGAGAAAAAAGAATACCCTTGGCAGGGAAGGGAGAGGCAAAGATTAAAACACCCATTCAGAGCCTGCCCCACATGTGGCCCATACATACACAGCCACCCAATTAGACAAGATGGATGAAGCAAACTAGTGCAGACCGACAGGAGCCGGATGTATATCGCTCCTGAGAGACACAGCCAGAATACAGCAAATACAGAGGCGAATGCCAGCAGCAAACCACTGAACTGAGAATAAGTCCCCCGTTGAAGGAATCAGAGAAAGAACTGGAAGAGCTTGAAGGGGCTCAAGACCCCAAAAGTACAACAATGTCAAGAAACCAGAGCTTCCAGGGACTAAGCCACTACCTAAACACTATACATGGACTGACCCTGGACTCTGACCCCATAGGTAGCAATGAATATCCTAGTAAGAGCACCAGTGGAAGGGGAGGCCCTGGGTCCTGCTAAGTCTGAACCCCCAGTGAACTAGACTATGGGGGGAGGGCGGCAATGGGGGGAGGGTTGGGAGGGGAACACCCATAAGGAAGGGGAGTGGGGAGGGGGATGTTTGCCCGGAAACCGGGAAAGGGAATAACACTTGAAATGTATATAAGAAATACTCAAGTTAATAAAAAAATATACCTAACTCTTATAACACTTCATTATAATAAATTTTAGGTTATTTCAAATACCTAAGTTATTATGGAACTTTGTGAGTTTTCATCAGTGTTCATATGCCTCCCTAAGTGTTGTTGCTACTACTGCTGAAATACCTATGGGTCAAGCAAAAAGTAACGTTACCGAGACCAGTGAAGGAATAGTTGATCATGTGAAATCTAAAGGAAGGATTATATTGAACATGTAATGTCTTAAGATAATCTTTTAAAAATTTATAAAATTATTATAATAATTTAATAATAGAATAATAAAAATATTATTGTATCATTATATACATGAATGCAGTTTAGGACACCTCTATGTGATTATATATGTTTGAGTATATTTCAAATTTTAAAGTGTAAAGCCTAGATTATACAATATTCTTAATCTATGATTTAGGTAATATAATAAAGACCCTTCATTGTAATTTCAAATTTTTGCAATGTTATTATATTAGTGGATTTTGCTAAGCACATCATCTTCCACAGTGCTACATAATCTACAAAAATTAAGTAAAATAATATTATACCAATACTCTGTATCCTAAAAAGAGGTGATAGTCAAATTTGACTCTATGGATTAGTTCTTCACCATGAAGACAGAGACCAGCATTGATGAAGGCTTTCTCTTGGATAGAGTTATAGTACCTCACTAAATTTCAAATAGTTATGAAAGTGTAAATTGGTAAACCCTTACATATATTTTCAAAAGTCTCAGGAAATCTTCACAACAAACAGGGCCCAATTCAAGAAATCTGAATCACAGCTCTCAAACATTCCTCTGCACAGAATGTCACAATGATGGAGCCTCTGTTTCTTCTATCCCATCTCAATCAGTATGTTTCTTTTTCTTCTTTACAAGGAATTTTTGCTTAAGTGTCATGATTAAAATTCAGCCCTGCTTCTGTTGCAGAAATACTGGGAGAATCTGTTACATATCAGTCATATTCTTGAAGACTAAGGGAGAAACACCATGGTTCTGAGAAACTGAAACAGAACTTTGTTCTGGTTTGTAAAATTGTCTGAATGGCATACTGCCCTACTGTTGTAATTAGTCAGTAGTGTTATCTTCAGCATTCATACTGCTATTTCATGAGAGAGTAAGAGATCTCAGACTCACTGCCATTGAAGCAAGCTGAGACCCCAAAAGCAAGATTGGATATGCTGTATATCAGGAGCTTAAGAGTGACAATGAGCTTTATGTGGTCTGTAAATTGTATCTAGGTATTCTGAGCTTCATGGCTAATATCCACTTAATAAGTGGATATCATCATGAGTGTTCTTTTATAATTAGGTTACCTCACTCTGGATGATATTAGCCTAAGAATTTCATGAAGTTATTTTTTATGATAGCTGAGTAGTACTCTATTGTATAAGTGTAACACATTTCCTGTATCCATTACTCTGTTGAAGGACATCTGGGTTCCTTCCAGCTTCTGGCTATTATAAATAAGGCTGCTATGAACATAGTGAAGTATGTGTCCTTTTTATATCTGGGAACATCTTTTGGGTATATGCCCAGGAGTGGTACAGCTGGGTCCTCAGGTAGTACTATGTTCAATATTTTGTGAGGAACCTCCAGACAGATTTTCAGAGTGGTTGTACCACCTTGCAATCCCACCAACAGTGGAGGAGTGTCCTTATTTCTTGCTTTCTTGTCCTTGCAAGTATCTGCTGCCACCTGAGTTTTTGATCTTAGCCATTGTGACTGGTGTGAGTTAGTATCTCAGGGCTGTTTTGATTTGTATTTTCCTAATGAATAATGATGTTGAACATTATTTTAGGTGTTTTTCTACCATTTGATATTCCTCAGTTGAGAATTATTTGCTTAGCTCTGTACCCCATTTTTAACAGGGTTATTTGATTTCCAGGATTAAAACTTCTTGAGTTCTTTGTATATATTGAATATTAGTCCTCTATCAGATGTAGAATTGGTAAAGATCTTTTCCCAACCTGTTGGTGGCCATTTGTTCCTAATGACAATGTCCTTTGCCTTACAAAAGCTTTGTAAATTTATAAGTTAATGGTAGACCAAAAACTTGGGGTACACAAAATACAATTTACAGACCACATGAAGCTCAAGAAGAAGAAAGACTGAAATATGGATGCTTCAGTACTTCTTAGAAGGGGGAACAGCCAGAGCTTCCAAGATCTAAACCACTACCCAAAGACTTACCCAAGGCTCCAACTGCATATGTGGCCTATTGGGGGCACCAGTGGAAGGGGAAGCCCTTGGTCCTACCAAGGTTGGACCCCCAGTGCAGGGGAATGTTGTCGGGGATTTAAGGGGGTTGGATGGGTTTGGGAACATCTGTATGGGGGAAGGGAGGGGATGGAGGGCTTATGGACAGGAAACCGGGAAAGGCAAGAACATTTGAAATGTAAATTAAGAAATATATCTAATAAAAAACTAAAATTTCAGAGAAAGAGAGAAAAGACACATGTTAAGGTAGATAATGAACCTATTCAATTATATAATTGATTATATTTATATGTATGGTCTAAATAAATATTTTATATTCATCATGAATAAAAAAATAAGAAGAGGGAACAAAATACTCACAGGAGGAAATACAGACACAAAGTGTGGAGTAAAGACTGAAGGAAAGGCCATCCAGAGACTGCCATACATGGGTATCCATCTCGTATCCAGACACCAAACCCAGACACTATTGTAAATGCTAAGAAGTCCATGCTTCACGCCTTCTTTAAAAGGGGAACAAGAATGTATATAAGAAATACTCAAGTTAATAAAAAAAAAATCTAAAAAAAAAAGGGTGGCTGACTTTTAGCTTTCTCACATAGGATACTGGGTAGCAGCACCTTTACAGTTTGCACCAGCAAACTCATCTTGTTACATACCGAAAACCTTCAACCCTGGAACAGAAGGAAACAAAGATTGACTTTATGGTATCTACCATGACCAACAATCTTCTTTAGGTTAATTGTAAGAGGAGCTTGGTTTTCTGATCATCCAGACCCCAAGTTGATATAAACAGGAATTAGTGTCTGAGAGAAGCTTATGTGTTATGTCGTCTTTGAAAATATTATATTTTCAGTTTTGGGAAGCTGTGCCAAGAAATATGCTCAGACAAGTGGTATAGAATTTGTCAAATTCCTGGAAACATTTGCCAGTGCCTGGAACTCTCTCTCTCTCTCTCTCTCTCTCTCTCTCTCTCTCTCTCTCTCTCTCTCTCTCTCTCTCTCTCTCTCTCGGTTTTCAGCACTAGGGTGGGTTTACTATTGCTCTCTAAATGTAAAGATGGGTATCAGTCCAAGTAGCCAACTATAGGAAAACCTGCAACGATGATAATCAGTGCTAATCCCACTTGGGTTAACTCGGGCAAACAAACAGACATGCAAACAAAAACAAAAACAACAAAATAAGAAAGGTCCAAGCAAGGGATGTTCATTAGTTTGCTGATCAGAGAGAAAGGAACAACCATGCAAATATAGTCATACACATATGCATAAACACATAATCACAGCCACCCCAATTCTTGCTATCAATAAATAAGGAAACATTGATGAGACACTGAATATAGACTCAAAAGTATGGGAAGTATGTGAATCTTCACAAACACATTGTGTCTCCATTCTGCGATGTTATTTCTCACAGTGGGTATACATCAAAAAAATTATTGTAAGTTGAAGGATCATTTGACACAAGTATTAGGTACCTAATCAAACAACCTACACTGAAATGTCTTCATTTTATTACATTATTTGGAATTGTTTCAAAATACTCTAGACCAGGCTTCAGTGTCTACATTCTCATAAGCTAAGGAGAACAGTGAGCAAAACAGCTTGTTGTATAAGGGTAGACTTGAGTTATGGTGGGAGTAAAGAGAGATCTTTCAGAAGATACAGTTAGAAACATTGACTTTTAAAATTTAGAGAGAGATAGCAAAAATTCTCTAGATATACAGTATGCTATAGAAACTCAAGAAATGAATTCACAGTAAACACAATGATATAAAACATATATGTGTATGTGTTTGGGTTTGTGCAAAAAAGCAAAGATGCACAAATAATAAAGAGAACAAAAATGTGATTTAATGCGTACAGTAACAAGGTGTCTGTTTAACTATTTTTAGACTAAGGACAATGTTAGCTCAAAGTCAGTGGAATTACATATTTAAAGGTGAAAGAAAAATTAAGTCAGTAAAGGGTTCTGATTCTTTGATGATTGACAAATCTTCAAAAAATAAAAGTAATATAATCACAAATAAAAAGAAAACCCCTACAAGGAACTAAGGAAAAATTATTTGAGGTATAGGGGATTAATACCATTACTCTAGCACAAAAACAGAAAAAGATGAATTTCTTTGAGTTTAGCTCTACCCTGGTCTATATAGTAAGCTCCAGTTCAGATAGGGCTACATAGTCAAATGCAATGTCAAAATCAAACTAATAAACAAAAATAAAGTAAAAGAAACATTTCAGAATCAGGCAGTGGTAAATTAAAAGAAGCACACAATACTCCCATTTATATAAAGTTCAAGAGAATTCACACAATTGTGAAAATTGTGGATTAAAGGTAAATGAATAATGACTGAGAGGTGGATGTGGGAGCATCAGTCATGTCAGGTACATTCTACTTTTCAACCACTAATGTGAACATATGGAAATGTCCTTACTTGCACAATGAGGGATTTGGCCCCCTGTTATATATGTTATGGCACTATTTAAAAAGTAGCAAAAAAGTACTCTTGATAATTAAAAACTGAACAAAGAAATACTGAATAATTTTAGAAATTCAAGAGACATAAAGTGTCTATCAAAGTGCCAAATAACCGCAGCATTGCTTTTTTTAAAAAACGTGGAAAGAAACTTATTTTTCTTGAACAGGTAGATAAATTGTATATTTATTGTTTTTTTCTTCATACAGAGAAATTATATCATTCCAAGATCTTTTCTTTGAAGGAGAGAAATTCTTAACTATTTACAGCAACAACACTCAACTGAGGATTTACATATATCTCCATTTCTTTTTTTAGATATATTTCTTTATTTCCATTTCAAATGTTATTCCCTTCCCCTTTACCACCCCTGCTCCCCCACAACATTCCCCTGTACTGGGGATCTAAACTTGGTAGGACCAAGGGCTTCTCCTTCCACTGGTACCCCAACAAGTCTATTTTCTGCTACATATGCAGTTGGAACCCTGGGTCATTCCATATATAGTCTTGGGGTAGTGATTTTGTCCCTGGAAGCTCGGCTTTGTTAGCATTGTTGTTTTTATGGGGTTGCAAGGCCCTTCAGCTCTTTCAATCCATCCTCTATTTCCCCCAAAGGGGGTCCTGTTCACAGTTCAGTGGTGTGCTGCTAGCATTGACCTCTGTATCGGACACACTCTACATGTGTCTCTCAGGAGAGATGTATAACCGGACCCTTTCAGCATGCACTTTTTAGCTTCATTAATGCTATCTAGTTTTGATGGCTGTATATATATGAACCACATGTGGCCATTACTTCACTCACTGTTGTAACCTTTGCCTCCATATCCCCTTTTATGGATATTTATTTTCCCCTTAAAGATGAAGCTAGAGCACCTGCATTTTGGTCATCCTTCTTCAGCTCCCTATGGTCTGTGGATTGCATCTTGGGTAATTCGAGCTTTTGGGCTAATATCGACTTATAAATGAGTGCATATCAAGTGTGTTTTTCTGTCATAGGGTTACCTCACTCAGGATGATATTTTCTATTTCATTCCATTTGCCTATGAATTTCATGAAGTCATTGTTTTTGATAGATGGGTACTAATACTCCACTGTGTAGATTTACCATATTTTTAATCCATTATTCTTGAAGGACACCTGGGTTCTTTCTACCTACTGGTTATTATAAATAAGGCTGCTATGAACATTGTGGAGCACGTGTCTTTATTCCATGTTGGAGACTCTTTTGGGCATATGCTCAGGAGTGGTGTAGCTGGGTCCTCAGGTAGTGGAATGTCCCATTTTCTGAGGATCCTCCAGACTGATCTCCAGAGTGCTTGTTCCAGTTTGCAACACCATAAACAATGGAGAAGTGTTCCTCTTTCTCTACATCCTCCACAGCATTTGCTGTCACTTGAGTTTTTTAACTTAGCCATTCTGACTGGTGTGAGGTGGAATCTCAGGGTTGTCTTGATTTGCATTTTCCTGATGACTATAGTTGTTGAACATTTCTTTAGAAGCTTTTCGGCCATTCGAGAATCTTCAGTTGGGAATGATTTGTTTAGGTCAGTGACCCATTTATTAATAGAGTTATTTGACTCTCTGGACTCTAACTTCTTGAGTTCTTTGTAGATTTTGGATATTAGCCCTCTACCAAATGTAGAATTGGTAAAGATCTTTTCTCAGTCTGTTGGTTGCCATTTTTTCCTAATGACAGTGTCCTTTAAATTATAATAGCTTTGCAGTTTTATGAGATCCCATTTTTCAATTCTTAGAGCATAAACCATTGGTGTTTTGTTCAGGAAAATTTCACCAGTGCCCATGTGTTCGAGATACTTCTCCACTTGTCTTCCTATTAGTTTGAGTGTATCTGGTTTGATGTGGAGGTCCTTGATCCACTTAGACTTAATCTTTGTACAGGGTGATAAGAATGGATCAGTTTGCATTCATCTACATGCTGACCTCCAGTTGAAACAGCACTAATAGTCTATAGCAACCAAACCAGAATAAAAACAAATACAAGCCAAGCAAACAACCAGACAAACAAACCAAAATCCCAGAAATATACTCTGAGTCAGGATCTTCTTATTCATAGCACACTGTGCCATTGCAACACTCCCCTGAGGAACATCAAAATGTTGGTTGTCAGAGGTCTGAGTGAGCTACTGGGTCCTATAACTTCCACACCCATGTGTTCAGTTTGAGAAAGCCACTGCCATCACTCTTGTTACCCTATTGTCTGTTGATTACCATAAGTACTTACTCATGAGTGTCACAAGCTGAAATATGAAACCAGGTACTTGGGAGGTGAAGTAAATATGTTAACTGAAATGACCTGGATCCAAACTACATACCTTGATTCAGAGAGAACAGTAGAATGAGACCCAAGCTCTCAGATGGGGAAACAATTTTTACCACCGTATACAGGGACAGTAACTATAGTTTTACTGCTAGGCATTTTCATGGTGTGATATATAAGAAAAAGTTCTCATCCTTAGGGAAAGAGATATTAAAAACAACAACAGCAGCAGCAGAAACAACAACAACAACAAGTGGCCCTTTGAGAAACCACTGGCCTCTATGAAGTGTTGTTCTCCATTGCTGGTATAAAGACCAAGCTGCCCCTTAAAATCCTGTAAAATCAGTGGAACCTATTGATATTCTCATGATGTTCTCTAACCCAGTGCTGCCTCATACTCAGTGCTAAAGAAAAAAAGAACATCTCAGACCCACAGTTAATGGTGGACACTAAAGAAAGATGATTGACAGCTGACAGTACTCTGATTACTGGCTACTCATCTGTGATCCACAAAACTTTGAGTTGTTTAGACCAAGATATGCTATATTTATACTATACAGCCTGGAGTGGAATGTCTTAGTCAAGTGTCATGTTTGTGTTCAGGTAAATCCAAAACAAAAAGCTGTTTACCCAGGAAGAGTTCCAAAGAACAGACCAACTTTGAGTAAAGTGAATTAACTGAAATCTGGTTTGCCAGGGAAGGATACAAGTTCTTGCTAATTTTTATAGGTAGATACCTTTTCATTTTCTGGGTGTGTGGAAGTATTTTCCTTTTGGACTGAAGCAACTCTATAGCTTAAAACCTGCTCTAGGGACTGGCTCCTTGATGTTGGCTTCACCTAGGTATAGGATCTGATAATGAATGGCCCAGCTTTAATGACCAAAGAGACTCTGGAACTAATTCAAAACAGGATAGCTCATGTTGTTATTTACACTCCTATGGCATTGATGGTGGCTGGTGTTTCACTATGGCTCCAACATATCCAGATCAAAAGAACAGAAGCCATAGATGATGAACATAAATAAATCGCCTTTAGACTATATACCCATTAAAGTTAAAGTTTCACTGGATCCCAGACTCTTGAACACCCTACTCCTCTGCCACCTCCCTTTTCTATGTTTGGTTTGAATACAAGGTCATTTTCCAATCCCCTATGTTCTCAGGCCTGGACCTGGGGACTAAAAGGAAAGATATTGGAAAGGTAAGAACTACAGTGACTATAGACAAGCAATCCACATTTACATTTTTTTGCGATAGAAATAGAGTGTTTACAATTCAATACATGCACTTTTCTCAGAAACAAAGGAGTTTCTACTGCAAAAATTGAAGTTCTAAAATTAAGACTGAAAATTTTCTTTGAAAACATTCTAGTCTTTGGATCACACAGAGATCCTGAGAAATCAGATTCTATTTCACTGAGACACTGTAGATTATCAGGGTCCTTAGACATTTGGGTCCTAGCAAAGATGTCCTTCATTTGCCAGGACTACAACCACCTTCCCCCTCCAGGGCATGTAACATACACAGGTCTAGAATCCCACCTTTTCCTCTCCTAGAAGCTGTTGGATCCCTATCTCTGTTTTCTACTCTTGAGAAGGTTGATGCTTAGACTCCCAGACCCTGTACTGAACAGGGAAAGGAACTACCCTAAGTGTTTACACATTGACTGACAACATTTATTTCAACTTAACGAGGACCAGATTGCTATTAAATGTTATTAGAGGATTTCAGAGACAAAAATAAAACCATCTAACCTAGACACTGCTTCTTATTGTAATACCTGCTCTTCTACCTTATGGAGTAATCAATCTTGATGACAGCAATATTACAAAGCTCTGCAACTACTTGGTAGCTGTGTACTAATGGATTGAGCAAATGTGCTTCTTTTAATCCTTTCCAAACTGAGAGCCCACCTCGATGCATCTTAGTACATGATCTGCCCAATATACCAATAGAATGGAGAAGAAGAAAATCATACATTTGAAGATAGACCCTGGACTAAAAAAAATTAAAAAGGGAACATAAGAAACAAAAGAGGAAAGAAAAGAAAATCTGTTCTTTTCTCATTCCACTTCTGGTTACAGTTGGCGTACCAGCCTCAATAGCAATAAACATATCATCCTTTATCACAGGAGATAAAACTTTTAAAAAATAAATATGCATGTTTTGATCAACTTGTAGAGGTTTTAACCAGGTCGAGTTATTGTAATTTTCCATTTTGGAAATAAAACAACAGTTCAATTTCATTTCAAAACTAGTCCTACAAAATCAAAGATGATTAAACGTACTTTTCATGAGATAATTTATATGTATGGATTTGGGAGAAATTTGTTGTCTCTACATTAATTGATCAGGAGTAGAGAAAATCTTGTCACATAGAAGAAAACCTGAGAGAGAGAGAGAGAGAGAGAGAGAGAGAGAGAGAGAGAGAGAGAGAGACAGAGAGAGAGAGAGGTGAAAATTGACACCAATGTCTTTTTTCTCAGGCCCCTTGGGTAGCTAGCTACTGTTCAATCAGCACCTGCTGGGCATTTGCTTCTCATCTGGTTAAATTAACAGTGGGTCCTCCATCATCAAGTATGTGACACCTCTTTCACTTTTGCACTAAGAAGAATGGAGCATATAACAGGCCTACTGGAAGAAGCAAATATCACACAGTCTCATACTTCTATATTCATAATGGATTTAGATATGATCTGCATCACTAGTAGAGGAGAGTTGGTACTTTTCTAACTGTAATAATGTCTAACATCTGCATGTTCCAAACTGTTGATCATGAGGGTGAAATCTGTCCTTGACCCACTGTCAATGAACCTTAAGAGGACCTCAGTAACAGACTGTGAAGCATACTTGGTAAAAGCCTTGCAGTCTTTGCTTTTGTTTAATGTCAAAGTAAGCATGTGCTAATACTCTGGTAGGCTCTACATGTGATGGCAACTCTATCTTTTAAAATTACAAACAGAGTGGCTAGAAACTGGATTAATAAAAAGTCATTTCTGAAGGATATAATATAAGAAATATTAGTAGACCATAGCTGTTCTATTAAAAAAAAGATAATTCTAAAGCATTTTGGAACATAAAAGAATACTTAACAGGAGGTCAATTTATATGATGCTTGGCTTTCAAATGAAACAAGAAAATTCAATATTTAAATAAAACACCCACAATCCAAAGAGTCATACCTGAAACAAAGAAGGGCAGAAGCCCAAGGAACTAGCTGAGCACACCATTTTCCAGCTTTCCCTGAATTTATGTGCATTATGACATGTCCTTTTATATTCTAAGAGTGGGGGACATTAGAAGGGAGAAGTACTTATGCAAATGATACTGATTTTATACTTTTATATTTTCTGCCTAGGTCCAGCTTGGACCTAGCTTGTAGCAAGGAAGGCAACAAGGGTGGTGGCACTGGTAACTAAAAGCTGATGGCTTATTGAAATTTAACTCTCTCTTGCTATTCAAGGTCCAAAAGCTGATATCAATTAACTACTGTTGATTGAAGCAGGGGACCAAGGGAAGGAACTCAGTAAATCGGCTCCTTGACTCAGGGACCACTGTCTGGCTAGATGAAAGGCTAAAAGAGTGTGATAATTGTTCTTGAACCAGACAGAAAACAGAAAAGAAAAGAAGAGAAAAGAGAAGAAAGGAAGGAAGGAAGGAAGGAAGGAAGGGAGGAAGGAAGGAAGGAAGGAAGGAAGGAAGGGAAAAAACAAAGAAAGAAACAAACTAAGACAGAAAGTCAGGTACACACACACACACACACACACACACACACACACACACACACACACACACTGAATGGAACAGAAAGGGCTCCACACCACTGTATTGATGTTCTTAGTTTTCACACTTTCTCAGGGTAATCAATGATAGTTTTTTAAAGCATTTTTATATTCCTAAATTCCTATCAAGTTTAAGGCATTGGTTCATTTGTAGGTTGATAAGGCTTAAGTAGTTATGACAGAGTTGTTTACAAGTCCTTCGATTAAGACTAGTACTTGAATAACCATTCATTTTCTATTTTATGTCTTCACAAGTTCAGGGGACAGCTGTATGAGGCTCCTGTCAATAAGAGCTTCCCTGGCATGAGCAATAGTCTCAGCATTTTGTGTCTGCAGGTGAGATGGATTCCTAGGAAGGGCCTTCTTTGAATTGCCTTTCCTTCAGTCTCTGCTCTGTTTTTAGTCCCTGCATTTCCTTTACACAGGGACAATTCTGGGTTTAAATTTCTAAGATGAGGGGGTGGCCTCATTCATCAATTTAGGGCTGTGCCTATCTCCTGGAGATGGTCTCCACAGGTTTTTTCTCCTTTATTGGGTATTTTGGTTAATGTTATCCCCATTGAATCCTGGAGCCTCTTGCTTCCCTAGCATCAGGGACTTTCTAGTGGCTACCCCCAGTTCTTCTACATGGCAACTGCCTTTGGAACCAGCACCATTTGTTGAATATGCTGTCTTTTAGTCCCCTTGATGGTTTTGGCTTCTTTGTCAAAAGTCAGGTTACCAGACATGTGGGGGTTTATTTCTGGGTCTTCAATTCTATTCCATAATCTACCAGTGTGTATCTTGACCAATACCGTTAGGTTTTTAGCACTATTGCTCTGTAATACAGCTTTAGTTCTGGGATGGTGATTCCCCTAGAAATTTTCCTATTGTTGAGAATAGTTTTTGCTATCCTGGGTTTTCTATTATTCCAAATCAATTTGAGAATTGCTCTTTCTAACTCTATGAAGAATAGAGTTAAAATTTTGATGGGGATTATATTGAATATGTAGATTGCATTTGGTAAGATGGCCATTTTTACACTGTTTATCCTGCTAATAACATGGGAGAAATTTCCATCTTCTGAAGTCATCTTGGATTTCATTCTTCAGAAACTTGAACTTCTTTTCATACATATCTTTACTTGCTTGGTTAGAGTTATACCAAAATATTCTATATTATTTGTTCTATCGTGAAGGGTGTTGCTTCCCCCAACTTCTTTATCAGTACATTTGTCCTTTGAGTAGAGGAAAGCTAGTGTTTTTTGAAATAATTTTATAATCAACCACTTTGCTGAAGTGGTATTCCTAAGTAGGAGTTCTCTGTTAGAATTTTTGGGGTCACTATCATATGATATAATAGTGTACATAAGTTCCATCATAACCAGGTTTGTGGATGAGACACCACCACCTCTCCCCAACCCAATGCCTGACCTGACTGGGATCCCCACAGGGCCCTGCGGAGATGCAACCTATCTGTCCTGCTGGAGACATATCATCCTCCTGGTCCTCAACTGTGTCTGGAGCAGTGCCAGGGCTCCTGACCCCCTACCACATGCAGAGACATCTTGACTCCCAAGATCTGTCATAATGAGGTTTGCAGCTGAGAAAACTCTCACCCCAATACCTGGTCTAACTGGGACACCCATTGGACCCAGGAGAGGCAGAACCTATCTGCCCTGCCAGAGACACTTTATCCTTCAGGTTCACAACTGTATCTTGGGAGTAGATCAGGTGCTCCAGTAACCACACTCTTGACGACACCCATAGACTGACTCCCAGGAGGTCCATTATAACCAGGCTCAGAGATCAGGAACTCCAGACACCCTCCCATACCCAGAGACAGCCTGACACAAGGAAGTCCATTTTAACCAGGTGCACAGGTGTCAGAGACAGTGAAGCCAGTTAACACCAGAGATAACCAGATGGCAAGAGGCAAGTGCAAGAACATAAGCTACAGAAACCAATGCCACTTGGCAACATCAGAATCCAGTTCTCCCAACACAGCAAGCCCTGAATACCCTAAAACACCTAAAAAGCAAGATTCTGACTTAAATTCTATCTAATGAAGACTATAGAGTATCTTAAGGATGACATAAATTACTCCCTTAAAGAAATGCAGGAGAACACAGTCAAGCAGGTGAAGGAATTGACAAAAGCATCAAGGATCTAAAGATGGAAATAAAGTCAATAAAAATGATGACAAAGCGAGGCAACCCTGGGCATGGATTACCTAGAAAGGACATTAGTAGTTACATATGCAAGTATGACCAGCAGAATATAAGACATAGAAGAGAGAATATCAGGCATAGAAGATACCATGGAAGGTATTGACACTACACTTAAAGAAAACATAAAGTGAAAAAAAATTCCCAACCCAAAACATCCAGGAAATTCAGGACACAAGGAAAAGACGAACCTAAAAAAGAAAAGGAATAGAAGAGAGTAAAGATTCCCAATTCAAAGCGTCCAAAAATATCTTCAACAAAATCATAAGACACTGCATTAGTCCCCCATACCTGGTATAACTGACACCCCCACAGGACCCAGTAGTGGCAGGACCTATCTGCCAGCTGGAGACATATCATCTTTCTGGCCCATGTCTTTGCCTAGGGAGGAGCCAGGGCTATGCTTGCAAATATTGCAAGAAGTGTTTCAATAACTACTTGGTGTAGTAAAAGACCTCAGGTTCTTTTTGTCTATAAATACCAGAACCTCCCTGGGACATTTCTTAGGATAACCTGTTCTTGTCCCGTGTCGTGGAGATCATGTTGTTTTGAATTTGAAGGACTAGCTCTTCATGCACTCCAGAAGTTTATCAATGGGGTAGATTTTGGGGTGGGCCAATTTAAATCTCTGAATCTTGGCCTGAGAGTTATCTGAGTTGGTCACACTGCCCACTCTCTTACTCTCATGCTCATCGGGCTGTTTCATTGGCAACTGCCACAATCACAGACCAGGCAAGGTGTATGACCAGCTCTCTTGAGTGTTGCAGCTACTGAGGGATATGGCTAATTATCACACGCTCATGACCAAGGAGCCAGATCTCCTGCCTGCCATAGGTGCAATGGGTTGAAAGAGAGTGTCTTTCCCTCCTCTTTGCCACCATATAGTAGACAAGAGGCATGTGAGCATATGCACTAAAATGATTCTCATGGTAATAGAGGCCAGCACATCTAGTTGCAGATTTTTGTCAAACTATTCCCAGTAGCGCAAATACTGCTGCAGCTGACATTTAATTTAAACAGATCTAAACCTCACCCTTTCATTCTGGAAGACAAGACCTGCCTTTCACACGTGGGTAGAAAATGCATGGACTGCAGATACTTGAAAGCTCATCTTCTGGCTTCATCCTTATTCTCTATCTACCTTACGCCCTTACCAGAAATCCAGAGTGCTAGCAGATCCTGGAACTGAACAGGAATTTCACCTCATTGTGAGAAGATGAACTTATGAAACTGGAAAGTCAAGATAAGGTTGTTGCTGAACTTTTATCTCAGACTACTGTCCCCTCTTCCCCTGCATTGTAGGAAAAACTTGAGGTTGGTTGTCCACCTAGCTAAAATGGAAGAAGGGAAGCTTAGCCAATCAGGTTCAAGTGAATGCAATGAAGGATCTCAATCAGGGGAGTGCAGAGAGCACACTATAGAACAGCTTCAGAATACTGATGGGTTCACTGGGGGGAGGGGTATTTGTGGCTCTGTGGAGGTGGTGTGGCCCTGAATCACTGACAGTGGCAGAAGTGTTTGAAGATGGTTCATCTACATACTCACAGGCTGCAGGGTCCGGGTTAAAAAAAACAGCAACAAAGAAAAAATAAATTGAGGTCATACTTGTAGTGAAGCCTAATAACTGTCAGGGTTATAAATGCTTGCTGGGGTGATGGTGAGTGTGTGTGTGGGGGGGTTGGCTCTGTGTTTCCAGTGAGAAAAGATGGCCAACTACTGCTGGCCTCATGTTGAGATATTAGGGTTGAAGCTCCCTTGTTACTTTCTTGATTTCCCTGGGCCATATTCAGTCCTTCAAATTCCCTATTCATATACATGTTCAATAACATCATAATCATCAACTTCTTTGTTAGGAATGGTTTGGTATTGGACCACAACCTGATTGACCATGATTTTTGCAATCCTAATTATCTGCCATTTTAGAAACTGAATGAGGCAAGAAGCTAGGAGTAGGAGGGTCCCAAGGGCCAATGCAACACCAAAGAAGTGGAAGACACAGGACATCAGGGAAATTTAGTACCATGGGTTAGGGCCACATTGGGCATAACATAGATGCCCATACTGGAGAACTTGCTGGATATCTTTGCGCATTTGTATCTTTTATTCTACTAGTTCAGATTCACTGGCATAGAACCAGCACCCGATCCTCAACAAATTCCACACCTCTTCCTGTTCAGTCAGTAAGTCCAGAGTTCTCTAGCTTTGTAAAATAGCTCCCTCTAAGCAGAAGAACTGTTACTGGGATAGACACAGACTGTCTGTTGTGTAAGCCATTTTGTGTTAAATCTTATCCTGAAAGTTTCCAGCCAGATGGTGTGCTGGGGTAAGGGCCGCTCCAATGGATACCATGGCACCCAGTGAGACCTTGAGACCCAGTACAATGAGCAGAGGGATGAAGAACTCCCTTTACTTTTGGTGCCCTCCTTGATGTAAAGTGAGTTCTTTGGACATGTAGAGAGAAACCGAGGCAACAATCATTACAGACATGCAGAAAATTTGAAAGGGGCAGGGATAAACACAAAAACTGGCAATGTTATTCTACCAGAGAAAAAATAGAAGAGTTAACACAGATTGGCTTGATGATGTTCCATGTTATGAGGACACATGCAGGGGAATCTGAAAGAGGACCCTATAAGTCCAAGATGGAGGGATACAACTAAACAAGGAATGCTTTTTTTACTCTCTGTTTTCATAAGAGTCTGAGGAGTTTAAGAATGGATGGAACTGGATGTTATCATCCTGAGTGAGCTAACCCAATCACAGAAAAACACACATGGTATGCACTCGTTGATAAGTGGCTATTACCCAAATGCTTGAATTACCCTAGATCCCTAGAACAAATGAAACTCAAGACAGATGATCAAAATGTGAATGCTTCACTCCTTCTTTAAATGAGGAAAAAGAATACCCTTGGCAGGGAAGGGAGAGGCAAAGATTAAAACAGAGACTGAAGGAACACCCATTCAGAGCCTGCTCCACATGTGGCCCATACATATACAGCCACCCAATTAGACAAGATGGATGAAGCAAAGAAGCACAGGCTGACAGGAACCAGATGTAGAACTCTCCTGAGAGACACAGCAAGAATACAGCAAATACAGAGGCGAATGCCATCATTAAATCACTGAACTGAGAACAGGACCCCTGTTGAAAGAATCTTAGAAAGCACTGAAAGAGATGGAAGGGGCTAGAGACCCCATATGAACAACAATGTCACCCAACCAGAGCTTGCTGGGACTAAGCCACTAACCAAAGTCTATTCATGGACTGACCCGGGGTTTCAACATCATAGGTAGCAATGAATAGCCTAGTAAGAGAACCAGTGGAAAAGGAAGCCCTTGGTCCTGCCAAGACTGAACCCCCAGTGAACTTGATTGTTGGGAGGAGGGTGGTAATGGGGGGAGGATGTGGAGGGGAACACCCATAGAGAAGGGGAGGATGATAGGTTAGGGGGATTTTGACCTGGAAACCGGGAAAGGTAATAACAATCGAAATGTAAAGAAGGAATACCCAATTTAATAAAGATGAAAAAAACAAGTGACTTGTTAATGAGAAGATCTATCAATAGTCTCTAGAGCATGGAAGTGAAGAAAAGCAGTCCTTAGGATTTGGGTGAGTTGTGAGGGGTGAGCCTGTATTCTAGTCAGGATAGCATGTCTTATATATGCTTTGGGTTTGATCCTCCTGTTGAAGAATATTTATATGGATAAAGACTGACTTTGAGGGACAAAAAGGAAGGCAGATAATGTGTAGATCAGCTATGAGATATTTGGATTAATCATTAGAATAGAGTTTACCCACAACTACTATTCACCATTATTCATCGCAGGGATCTCTGATGAAATGATAAAATGAGGATTAAGTTTAAAAAACATGGCGTCACCATAACTGGGGCATAATGGGGCATCATCCATATCTGCAGCATACATTTATGGAGGCTTCTTTGAAGAAGTCATATGTGTTGCCAGAGGGAAAGCAGAGGAATGGACTGGGGATAGATGAAAAAGAATTGGAGTAAAGAGGTATCTCAGTCTTGATCTGGCATCCTTCAAGTAGACAATACTGGGCCCCTGTGATTTTGTTGTGTCCATTATAGCAAAGAATATTCAGTGGTAGGTATTAGGTTGGTTAGGAAATGGCTTGACAGTATCAGAATAAGAATAGTGAATAACAAAAAAAGCAATTAAAATAGAGGAAAGAGAAGTCCATGGAGGGCATATGCCCTGGGTGGTGGCTTCTAGATCATAGATGTTGTTTCAGCATCTATCATTCTGCTTCCTCGATCATTAATCTCTCAGTGAGATTAGGTCATTTTCTTCTTCATTGGCATGATGTCAGACATTTCTGAATGAGAACCATCTAGGACCCGTTTGGTCATGTGTGAAAAAAGACAGAAAGACAGACAGACAGACAGACAGACAGACAGACAGACACACACACACACACACACACACACCAAAAAAAAGTAAAACTTCACATTGTGAAGAAGTTCAAGTCCTTTCCAAATACCATCTAAGTGATAGCATTATTGTATCAATATGAAAGCAGTTACCATTAGTGAGTCAAATGGAGAGACATAGAGAATGTTGGAGCTTTTATAAATACTCAATATATTTAGAGAAGTGAGAGCCATCATCAATTGTACATTGAGGGAGAGGTATGTGTTTGTTCTTTACTTTTTAAGTTAGGCTTTAAGTTAGTTTGTTGTTTTCCTTCTATGATTGCTTGACTCTGACAGCTGTAAAGAATCTCTACCTGGTAGGTGATTTCCCGTAATGAGCAGAAGCTTTTGAACTTGGAACTAGTAAAGGTAGGGCTTTTATCAGTTTTTATCTTTGAGGAATGCCCATTATGGGAAAGGTAGAGAGCATATGGTGAATTGACTTATTTGAGTTTTTTCCCATTGGGGCAGTAAAAGATTTGAAATTAGAATGTGTCAACAGTAATGAAAACTTAATTTTACTGATCAATTGGGGAATGTGGTTAGATAGACTTGCCAGAGGTTTGATTCCCTGGTATTTGGAATCCATGGTTTGAAAGGCAGGGGTTGTCATAAAATATTTAAAAAGGAACAATGTTTCAGTATCTTCTTATATTAAGGGAAAAATTGATGTCAAGACACTGCACAGGAATTGCTGGGTCATATCTAGCAACTACGATGTCTTTCAGGGCCATATTGACAGAATTTTGACCTTGAATTGCCTCAGAGGTGAGTATTAGTGGAGAGGAATGTCTTTTATTTTTTTTTAAGAGTTCAAAGACAGGCTGGAGAGTTCTTGGGGGAATATGGAGGGAAACCAGTTAAGATTATTGAAAAATCTCTGGAGGGAGGTGAGAGTTAAGTATTGAGTGAAGGAGAAGGTAGCTTTAGAGGGTGTATTGAGCTTAGGGAGATATCTGTCACCAAGAATTCAATAGAAAGAATAAGCTGTATTATGTGAAGAGCTACTTTAAATCCTAGGGAATAGTGAAAGCATGAATTGATCCTTAAGTTGATAGGGAGAGGTACAAGCATCTCCCCAAGCAAAGATATCATCCATACAGTGATAAATGTGAAGACCTTTGTCTAAGTAGGCATAGTACTGTGCAAACAGTGTCCTGGCAGCTGATGGGACCCTTTGCCATGTTTTGGCGGTGAATTGTTCAGTCTCAAGGATGCAGAGGGATAAAAAATAAAAAAAAAAACAGTTTTTCATATCTAGTGCCAAGAGAGAGACATTGGCAGGGATAGCTGAGATGTGGTTCAGTTCCCTATGGAAAGAATCCCAAACTTGCGTGACTTTATTAAGCACCCTTAAATCTTGTAACAGGCACCATCTACCCATGTTCTTTACTGTGGCAAATGCAGAGCTGGTCCACAAACTTCAGGAACAGTTTATGAAGGAGAAGAAGCTGTTATTAACTACTTGTATGAGGGATTACATTTTTTCCTTGATAGAGGTCATTGATCAACCCAGAAGGGCTTGTCAGAAAGGCAAGTGGTCTTTAATATTGGCAGTGATTTGAAGAAGGTTTTTTAAAGCCTTTTCAGGTATAAGTTTGTAGATGGGTATGATCATCTATCCTGAATCAATTCCTTTCTGTCTGGCTAGCAAGAACTACTTCTAGGGCTTCTAAAATATCTCTCAGAAAATTAGTGGCAAGTCTGGCTATGAGAGCACATATCAGGCCAGAAGGCCCATTAGGATCTTCTCAATTGTAGGCCTGTTTAGTGATAAAGGTATGAGAACAATTCCCTGCACCCAGTAATGGAGGCCAGGAGATTAGTGGACAATTGTGCAGGACCTCCTATTGTCTCAAAATTACCTAGTCTACCAAAGTATCAATAAGGAATTTGAATGGATATCATCTAATTTTCTGATGATTCTGGGTGTGATCCTTCTAAAATGTTGGATATATATATATATATATATATATATATATATATATATCACTTATTAGGGTGGATTTATGTCTTACTCTGGAACTGAAGCTCATCCCCTCGCCAGTTTAAAGACTCTAGTTGTTTTCCTTCTTTATTATAACTGGAGAGACAATTCTTTTTCTACTGTAAACTTTTTTAGCATTGGTTGTAGACTGCCTTAAGGGCATTGGGGTCTCTCATGGGTAGGGCTGTTTATGGCATTCACCTTTCCAGTGCCCCTTTCGTAGATCCTCCCTACCCCCTTTTAAAATTGCTGCTACAAAGTGCTAAGTCATGGGAGCAGTGTTATGTGAAGCTTTCCCAATATCTTGAATGGTCCCAGTCCACCTGTGATTTGTCTTCATCTTTGATGTTTCAACAAGCGAATCTGCATTTAGAAGTCATGTCCCCAGAAATGATGATTTTTTTTTTTTGGTTTAAATGGAGGACTCTGACTTCAGGATCAGTTCTTTTCTCTAGGCTAGTCGTAGTTCTGAGAATATAATCACAGTGTTTCTTCTGTCTTTGGTGGAGGAAGAGCAAGGAAGAAGTATTAGTCTGTGAGTCAAGAATAGAGGCAATTTGCTCCCTGTCTTGGAGCTCACAGAGGATCACTTTGTCGTAATATTTCTCAAGCAATACTGACTGTTGAGTCTCAGTAGAGAAATCTCCTTGGCCACAAATGTTCATCTTACCCTCATGCAAAGTTTGGCTGCTTTTGATTTCATCAGACCAGCTGAAGACGTCCACCATTGTATAGCACCTCCCATTGTAAAAATTTCAGTCTGGCACAGAAGAGTACCAGATGCCCTATCAATCCTGGAGTGTGGCAATTGACTTTGGAGAAAAGAGTTAGTCCCTATTCCTTGCCAGACTTGACTGAATTTTTTTAAGTATATTTTCTGATCATAATAAGCCAATTATGTGGCTTAGCCTGTATGGCATGAACTTTGACTGGAAATGTCTGAAATTCTAGACACATAGCCTAGTTACAGGGCATGGGGTGATGGTCATAAGGTTGATGGATGAGAGAGAGAGAGAGAGAGAGAGAGAGAGAGAGAGAGAGAGAGAGAGAGAATGAGACCGAGATAGCCTAAAGCTTAAAGCTTAAACAACATTTTCTCTGTCTCAGTAATGGGATCATAGAGATTACAAGTTGATGCATTCAGAATGTTTTTAGCAGAAGGAATAGAAGCACAGGAAGCTGTGAGCTTATGCAGTGGTCGTTCTGCTTTTGTAGCAGAGTCATTGGAATTGTAGGGTTGTTTTGTATTAGAAGAGGAAGATCAGATGGGGTTTATTTGGCCCTTCTTCCAAGTAGTCCTATGATAGTATGGAGGGATATAAACTGGATAGAACCCAGCAAGAACATGCTGTGAAAGCTGTTCTTTACACGTGTAAGGATAGCTTTATTGTGCCTTTAATTTTCTGTTAAAGGGTTGTGAGATCTAGAACAGGAGCGTGTTTAGGGCATCATCTTCAGATTTGTCTGACTAGGGGGCTTTCCAGCTATGAACGGCAGAAAATGAGAAGAGGGAGTTTTCCTTTCTTAGGTGTCTACACATCTGGGTTCAGAGAGATGGAGACTTTCTACCCATACCAAAAAGTTACCTTGGACGGAAGGTATCAGTTGCTGCTTTGCCGTGTCTGATCACTCTGTTGTGGAATTGGTTTATTGCTTATATTAAGTGGGTCCCCAAATGACATGGGATTTCACATGTCTGAATATAATAAGCTGCAGGTCCATGCCCCGAATTGTCTCTAATTGGTAAATAAAGTTGCCAGTGACCAATGGCTGGACAGGAAGATAAAGGAGGAACTTGAGGTTCCCAGGAAAGGAAAGGGGAAGAGAGAGGAAGGGGAAGGACTGCCATGCCAGGGAAACAGAAAGATCAGGCTTATGAGCTAGAGAAGTGAGAGTGTACAGCCATGTAAGAGCCAGGAAGAGTAACCCCATGCCCCTGTTTGGGCTACAGTAAGGAAGATGAATTTAGATTTTAGTAATAATTCAGGAGTTCCAGAGGGGAGCATTAGCAACATGGAAGTTTGCAAAGAGTCCAGTCACTGCTGTTTAAGGCATATTATAATAGAAGGCTCTCTCTCTCTCTCTCTCTCTCTCTCTCTCTCTCTCTCTCTCAGTGAGTGTGTGTGTGAGTGTGTGTGTGAGTGTGTGTGTGTGTGTGTGTGTGTGTGTTTGTGTGTGTGTGTTTCATTTTAAGATCCAGAGCATTTTAGTAGGTGCCATGCAATGCCTGCTGCCAATGGTGCCGCGATTTGAGTAACAATATTTAATTAATTAATGCAACATCATTCCACATGACTTAACCTGGAAGTAAGAGAGAGAGAACAATAACACCAATTTTTCAGCTTGGGGTGGCTTAAGGCCTTTGATCTAAGGCCAGAAAGGCCAGGAACACTTATCACACACTAACACCAGAAGACCTGCTACATCCACATTGGGCAAAATTTGCTGCCCTCTGTCCACTTCCCTCTCATAGCAGCCAGGTTTGTTATGCAGTGAGCCTGACTAGATGGAGGCAAGTTTAGTCAAGTGCAGATGAGTACAATGCAGGATCTAGGTCTGTGGTGACAGTAAAGGAAACTGACACACCATCAATAGCTTCAAAGAATTCATTGAGTTTATTATGGGAGGAAGAGATATTTATGTCCTGGTGGAGGTGGCCAGGGTCCTGCATTCACATAAGGGTAGGTCCTTACTGTGGAGAAATATGCCAACATTTTTATGAATGCAGGATTATAGGTGGATTTGTATGTTATAAACGATGCAAAGAACAGCTTCAATGTTAGGGGCCAAACTGTACAAAAATGTGTTGGTGGATGGATGCTAAATAATAAAATGTTGAAAAACATTCGATATGTAATCGCATTATCAAGACCCTGACACTGTTAGTAAATGTCATGATACACGTTGACTAGAGGGAATAGGGATGAAGACACATATGAGTAAGTACTTCACTGGAAGATTAACACTCATGCTCTTTCCTGCTTTCTAGTTAATGATTCATAATAAGAACTAACATATATAATAATCCTGAATTGAGGAGTCAGAATAAGAGAGAGGTATTTGGGAAGATTGGATTCCTATCCAGTAACTTGGTAAACATTTAACAATGCTAAATGCAGGAATTAGAGATTGTCATTATTCAAAATGAAATAATTTACTCCCCAATAAACATAAAGCTAAACAAGAATGCTCAGAATTTATTTCTTAAATGTTTATCACAGAAATATAAATACAAAATAAATATAAAACTAATAACAGAACTAAATGGCTCGGGGTTGGGGATTTAGATCAGTGGTAGAGTGCTTGCCTAGCAAGCGCAAGGCCCTAGGTTCAGTCCCCAGCTCCGAAAAAAAAAAAAAAAAAAAAAACCTAAATGGCTCTCTGATAACTCTTTGGTAATATTTTCACAGATTTTTCTGGAACACTCTCTTTCATGTGCATTAATGATACAAAAATCTACATGCTGATAATAGCCCAAAGAAGTGATTTTAATACTATAGTTTAATATAAGACAGAAACCCTTCGTATTACATATATAATCAACTAAAAATAGTGGTTTAAATATCTAACATCTATGCTACTATTTCACCAGAAGACATGCATTGATTAGTATTATAACAGTAGGGAAACATGGACAGATTTTATTGCAATTCTTGGTACTATAAAATCTTTTTGGATAGAGTTATCAGCCATGATGGTCCCATCTGAATTCTGCATATGGTTGAACTAAGCCTCTTAAACAATAAGAAATTACCATCTAGTTTTGGTGTATAATCAAAAAGGATAAAATAGTCTGTATCATATAAGGGTTACGAGGATCTCCTGGACAATTACACAAAGCATGGTAACACTTACACGTAGTATTGGGATTTTTATTCAATAAATGCATTAGATAATTTTTTCAGTGTTGAGAGTTTAGAACAGTTACAACCTCATTTTCTTCTGCAGAGAATCTCTGCAGCTAATGTGTAAGGTTAGACACAGAGCCAATATTGTATCCAAAATGGGAAGATGAAGAGTGATACCTTAGGACACACTGGCAAGTTGGTGTTCAGAGAAGCAGGATTCTCAGAAATACCACCCCGGGCAGGCAGGCATTATGTTCATCAGCAAAAGTAAATGAGACAATGCTCTGTCTCCCCATGCCTGCTTAGAGCACCACTAATACTCTTACTAGTCCTTCAATGTACAGGGACACTGTGTCCTGGATATTAAGAAATCCACTGGAAAGAGCATCCAAACCATAGGCACAATGGTCATGTAAGGTGCTGGGAACCTCCCAGCCTGGAAAGACTTTGGACAGCATAGAGAATTGGACTCTGGTGCAGGTTTAAAGACTTGGGTCCTCTGGATGTTCTAGCTCCCTAACTATCGTGAAATGCTAATAACTTCTTGTTGTTATTGTTGTTGTGGTTTTTGTTTTCTTTTTATTGGCCATTTTTATTTAGATTTCAAATGTTATCACTGCTCCTAGTTTCCTGAACATAAGCTCCCTATTCCATTAGTCTCCCCTTCTTCTATAAGGGTGTTCCTCCTCCCCAATCACCCAAAATGCCCACCTCCTCCCTTACACTCCCCTGCACTGGAGGGCCAGCCTTGGCAGGACCAAGGGCTTCTCTGCCCAACAAGGCCATCCTGTGCTACATATGCAGCTGGAGTCATGGGTCTGTGCATAAGTAGACTTTGGGTAGTGGTTTAGTCCCTGGGAGATCTGATTGATTGCTATTGTCGTTTTTATGGGGATGTAAGACTCTTAAGCTCCTTCAGTCCTTTCTCTAATTCCTCCAAAGGGGATCCCATTCTCAGTTCAATGGTTTGGCGCTAGCATTCGTCTCTCTATTTGTCATGCTCTGGCTGAGCCTCTCAGAAGAGGCTCCTGTCATCATGTATTAATTGGCTTCATAGATATTATCTATCTAGTTTTGTTGGCTGTATATACATATATATATATACATATATATATACACATACACACACATATATACATATATATACACACACATATATACATACACACACACACATATATATATTTATCTGGGCCATATCCCCAGGTGAGGCAGGCTCTGAATGGCCATTCTGTCAGTCTCTGTTCCACAATTTGTCTCCAAATCCAAACCTATGACTATTTTTGTCCCTCTTTTAAAGAAGGACTGAAGCATTTGCATTTGGCTGTCCTTCTTCTTGAGCATCACATGGTCTGTGAATTATATCTTGGGTAATTTGAGCATTTGGGCTAATATTTACTTATCAGTGTTGGGCTAATATCCACATATCAGTGAATGCATACCATAATGAGGTTTTTGTTGATGTTGTTGTTTTGTTTTGTTTTGTTTTTGTTTTTGTTTTTGTTTTTTTTTTTTTGTAATTGGGTTACCGCACTCAGGATGATATTTATTAGTTCTGTCCATTTGCCTATGAATTTCAAGAAGTCATTGTTTTTGATAGCTAAGTGGTAATCTATTATGTAGATGTACCATATTTTCTGTATCCATTCCTCTGTTGAAGGGCATCTGATTTCTTTCCAACTTCTGGCTATTATAAATAATATTATAATATTAACATAGTGGAGCATGTGTCTTTGTTGAATGTTGAAACATCACTTGATTATATGCCCAGGATAGGTATAGCTGGGTCTTCAGGTAGTGCAATGTCCAGTTTTCTGAGGAACCACCAAACTGATTTACAGTGTGGTTTTACCAGCTTGCATCCCATAACAATACAGGAATGTTCCCCTTTTTGCGCATTCTTTCCAGCATCTACGGAATCTCAGGACTGTTTTGATTTGGATTTCCCTGATAAATAAGGATGCTGAACGTTTCTTTAGGTATTTCTCAGCCATTTGATAATCCTCAGCAGAGAATACTATCCATTTTTAATACAGCTCTACTCCATTTTTAATACAGCTATTTGTTTCTCTGGAGTCTAACTTCTGGAGTTATGTGTATATAATGGATATTACTCTTCTATCGGATGTAGGATTGGTAAAGATCTTTTCCGAATCTATTGACTGCCATTTTGTCTTGATGACAGTGTCCTTTGCCTTAGAGAAGCTTTACACTTTTATGAGGTCTCATTTGTTGATTCTTGATCTTAGAACATAAGCTATTGTTTTGTTCAGGAAATTTTCTTCCATGCCCATGTGATCAAGTCTCTTCCCCACTTTTTCTTCTATTAGTTTGAGTGTATCTGGTTTTATGTGAAGATTCTTGATCCACTTGGGCTTAAGGTTTGTATAGTGTGATAAGAATGGGTCAATTTGCATTCTTCTACATGCTGTCCTCCATTTGAACCAGCACCATTTGTTGAAAATGCTATCTTTTTTTCCACTGGATGGCTTCATTTCTGGGTCTTCACTTTTATTCCACTGACCTACCTGCCTGTATCTGTACCAATGCCATACAGATTTTATCACTATTGCTCTGTAATACTGCTTGAGGTCAGGGATGGTGATTCCCTCAGAACTTCTTTTATTGTTGAGGATAGTTTTCACTATCCTGAGGTTTTTTGGGGTTTTTTTTGTTTGTTTGTTTGTTTGTTTTGTTTTTTTTTGTTATTCCAAATTAATTTGCTCTTTCTATCTCTAGAATTTGTAGATTGCTTTTGGCAAAATGACCATTTTTACTATATCCTGCCAATCCATGAGCGTGGGAGATTTTTCCATCTTCTGAGATCTTCTTCAATTTATTTCTTCAGAGACTTGAATTTCTTGTTGTACAATTATTTCACTTGCTTGGTTAAATCACACCAAGGTACTTTATATTATTTGGGACTTTTATAAAGTGTGTCATTTCCTAATTTCTTTCTCAGCTTGTTTATCCTTTGAGTAGAGGAAGGCAACTGATTTCTTTGAGTTAATTTTATACCCAGCCACTTTGTTGAAGTGGTTTATAAGGCTTAGGAGTTCTCTTGTGGAACTTTTGGGATCACTTAAATATACTATCATATCATCTGCAAATAGTGATATTTTGACTTCTTCCTTTCCAATTTGTATCCCTTAGGTCTCCTCTTGTTGTTTGATTGCTCTGGCTAAGATATTGAGTACTATATTGAATAAATATGGAAATAGTGGACAGCCCTGTCTAGTCCCTGATTTTAGTAGAACTGCTTCAAGCTTCTCTCCATTTAATTTATTGTTGGCTACTGATTTGCCATATATTGCTTTTAGTTTGTTTAAATTTTGGCCTTGAATTCCTGATCTTTCTAAGAATTTTATCATGATTTTGTGTTGACTCAGCATCTAATGAAATGATCATGTGGATATTTCTATGAGTTTTTTACACAATGGATTACGTTGTTGTATTTCAGTACAGTGAACCATCCCTGCATCACTGGGATGAAGCCTACTTGATCATGATGGATGATCATTTTGATATGTTCTTGGATTTGGTTTGTGATAATTTTATTTAGCATGTTTGTGTTGATATTCATAGGGAAAATTGGCCTGAATTAATCTCTTTGTTTGTTTTCGAGTGGTTTAGGTGTAAGCATAATTCTGACTTCATAGAATGAATTGCTTTGTGCTTTTTCTGTTTTTATTTTGTGGAATAGTTTGGACAGTATTGGTATGAGGTCTTCTATAAAGGTCTGATAGAATTCTTCACCAAACCCAACTGGTCCTGGACCTTTTTTGGTTGGGAGACTTTTAATAACTGCTTCTATTTCTTTAGGAGTTATTGGACTGTTTAAATTGTTTATGTGATCCTGATTTAACTTTGTTACCTGGTATATGTCTAGAAAAATTGTCCATTTCATCTAGATTTTCCAGTTTTGTTGAATATAGTCTGTTGAAGTTGGTCTGATGTTTTTTTTTAATTTTCCCAGATTCTAATATCATGTCTCCCTTTTCATTTCTGATTTTGTTAATCTGTATGCCCTGTGGTTAGTCTGGTTTATCTATCTTCTTTGTTTTCTCAAACAATAAGATCCTGGTTTTGTTTATACTTCTATTTGTTTCCATTTGGTTGATTTCAACCCTGGGTTTGATTATTTCCTGCCTTATACTCCTCTTGGGTGTATGTGCTTTCTTTTTTTGTTCTAGAGCTTTTAAGTAAGTGTACTATCAAGCTGCTAATATATGCTCTCTCCAGATTCTTTTTGGTGGCACTCAGAGCTATGAGTTTTCCTCTTAGCCCTTTGCACAGTCATCTCAAAACTCTTGGGGTCTCCAAGGCAACTTCAAATTTACAGCTTCTTTTTCAATGAATGGGATCCATATATGATCTTCTGGATCCTCCAAAGGGCTAACATCACTTCTCCAACTTTTTGCTCCCTAGTACTCTAAGCTCAGGTTTATCCACTTCACTCCTGCTGCTACTGATCATCCAATAATACTGGTATCTCCAAAATACTGAAGTCTTCCTGAACTACTAGGCTTCACCAAGATCATCTCATAGTATCTCTTTATGTATGCAAGGCTCAAATCCTTTGCATGACCCCTTATATGCTGGACATCAACTGTAGCTGAGGCTGCACTTTCACTAATGGCTTTCCATAAACTCTCAAAGTGGGAATGCTCACTCCCTCTTCATGGCCCCATCATGGCTTTAAAACTAGCACCACCTAGGTGACTCTTATACATTACCAAGTACAGCTTCAGCACGAGGTACAATCTTGGCTATCTCTGGAACACAGCTTCTTTGTGTTCTTAGAAAACCCATCCCAGAAGATTTCACTTCAGTGATGCTGGTCTCTTCTTAATCACCACAAATTTCTTAGCTCTAGCTCACCAGCATCACTTGTCCGCATTGTACCTTTTATTATGGACTCTAGTCAGAGCCACATGGCTGAAGCTGCCACACTCTGCTGCTTGCTGAAGCTAGAACATGTCCCTCCCCCGACCCCTCATACACACACCTTATTCTATTACCAGCTTTCTGTTTCCCAATTACGTCACTGCCTAAGCTTGACTGTTCTGGAACTTGCTTTGTAGATTAACCTTGAACTCACGAGATCTACATGACTCTATCTTCTGTGACTGAAGTCATGTACACCATGTGTGGATTTAAGCTTTTCTTTACCTAGAACTTGCTCTTTCCCAAGCTGGACTTGAACACAGAGATCTGTTTGCCATTCTCTCCTGGGATTAAAGGTGGGAACCATGCTTGGACCAAATTCAGCTAGTTGGGATCTTACCGCAATGTCACCACTCCCTAAATTCAATTTAATACCCTTGAACACATGATTCGGCTCCATTTTACTTCCTGGTGTCCCTTTAATAGTCAAACCACACATTTTATATTTTTCCCTTTCTAATCTTGCTATGCTTGTTTAAAATGCTCTTAATGAAACTAAACCAGAGAACAAGTCTGTGATGGGTCTTTCTGAGAATTTCTTTGGCAATGCAATTAATCTGAGTCTCTTTACCTTAGTCTCAAACAGACTTTTCAGGTGAGGATAAAAAGCACATCCTTCACCAAAATGCTACAAAAACAGTCTCCATGTCACACACTGAAGTTCTTTTCCACAGAAACATCAAGGACAGGACTGCACAGCCACAAAATCCTCCTCATTTCTACTAGGATAGCTCATTAAATCCCATTCAAAGCATTCCATGGCTTTCCAAATCCAAAGTCCAAAAATCTACATTTTTTTCCAAACAAAAGCTTGGTCAGGCCTATCACAGCAATAACCCAGTCTCTAGTACCAGCTTCTATCTTAGGTTTACTGCTGTGAACAGACATCAAGACCAAGGCAAGTCTTATAGAGGACAACATTTAATTTGGGATGACGTACAGATTTAGAGGTTCAGTCCATTATCATCAAGGTGGGAGCATCGCAGCATCTAGGCGGGTGGTAAAATGGAGCTGAAGCCTGTGCAGGCAGACCTTGGAGTTCTACATCTTCATTTGAAAGCTGCTAGCTTCCATGTAGCTAGGGTGAGGGTCTTAAGCCCAATTTCCTAGTGAAACACCTGATCCAACAAGGCCACAACTTCTAATCCTGTCATTCCTTGGGCAATGCATATATGAACCACCACTAATGGGAAATATGTTCTTTGTCCTAATTATACAATAGGCAGCTTCTTTCTCAATATCTATTTTCCTTAATTCATTTACATAATGAGGCAATAATTCTCCTAAGTTCTCTATGAGTAGTAGTGAAATTAATTGAAATTTATTTCATTTAAAACTTAGGAGACATTGACACACTCCATTGCCATTAAATAGTGGGTAGTAAGAGATCTATGGCTTATTCTGCTCCTGTATATTCTTTCCATCGTGCTTGAGGATTGTTTTGGAATGTGGCTTCAAAGACTGCAGTATGACAACCTCATTTTGTTCACAAAGCCGAAATGTATAGTACATTATAAAGGTAACTGTTAATGATGTATTCCTTGATCCTTCTTCATTATTAGGTTCAATCTTATGATATCTCTGATTTGGATTAAAATTGACTACTTAGTGCAGTGATTCTCAAACTGCTAATTCTGACAATGCCTTATGTTGTTGTGGCCACCAGTCATAAAATTATTTTTTTTGCTATTCCATTACCACAACTATAAATGTGAGCTTATAGGCACCAGTGGTATTAAATGATCATACTTCACTTGAGAAGATTGCTGTGATAAGCTGGTTATGTGAATGAATTTGCTAGGATAGCATTCATGAATTAATTTTTGAACCAAGACGGCTCATGTATTTCACCATTATCTCATTTCTTGTGTGTTTAATGCCACAGTTATGCACTCACTGTTTAAATTATTTATTTCAGTTGGGTAAATAATAATATTCTAAAAGAACCTATGGTATTGTATGCATTAAGCAAAAGAAAAAAGAGTTTTACTAGTGCTAGGTGGATAGGTGCCTTGCAATTTTATGTGCAATACAAGCACAATGCTCCCCTTTAAAGGAAGGATTTGATGAGATAAGAAAAAGCAAAGTCATTTTGGGTGGCAAATACAGCTATATAGGTCAACTTCCAAGATTAAGCTCTTTATGTTAGATCAAATTGTATAATAGGTTTAGGAATTCTTGATGCTTTTTTTCTTTTAGTTGGCAAGTACATTCTTAGGAGAATTTTATGCTTTCAAGGAGTTATAATATCAAAGTTCTAGATGAAAATGGCTGGCTAATTACAACTAGGAAACATTAAGTTTGATTTTATAAAAGTCTTTCAGAATCATGCTTATTATGTATGCAAGCCTCTCAAAGATAGTTTATTACAACATATCTAGGTTTGACATGCACATCAAGCCTGAAAGATGCCTCAGTGGGTTAAAGCACTTGACAGCCAAACATATCAAGTGACCTGAGTTTTATTCTTTTGATCCATGGAATGCATTTGATAAGCTGAATACAGGATTGCTTAACTGGGTATCTCTAACGTGAAATAGGAAGCAGAAAGGGGAGAATCACTACAAACTTCTCAAGACAACTAACTTAGAGTAAGAGCACCCTGCACATCAGTAGGAGGAATTAGGTCCCTGCCATAATACCATATGGAAAGAGAAACTTGGACCTTCATATATACAGATGCCCATCATTGTATAGATCTCTCTCCTTTCTCTCTCTGTCTCTCTGTCTCTCTGTCTCTCTGTCACTGTCTCTGTCTCTCTCTCTGTCTTTTACACACACACACACACACCCCACATCACACGTTTTAATCATAATTTCATTCTTTTCAAGCATTCTCTTTCTATTCTCTCTCCTCTCAGTGAAATTCACTTTTTTTCAGACATGTCTTCCTATTTTCATTTCTTTATTCAGAGTCCAGTATCTTTAAATATAATTGAATATAAGAACATGTCGGTGTCATATTTACTTAAAAAGTACTTTACTATTAGCAACACCACAGGGAAATATGACCTCCATTACCTCTATCAATTAAATGACTCTAGACTCTCAGAAACAGGTAAAGCATTCTGATGCTCTTCTCTGTAGTGATGTAATAATGTGAGTGGATAATTATTTGGCAGAGGATTCTGTACAGTGTACAATGAATGGCCGTTGTAAGCTAGGTTTTATTGTGACAAGCCAGTACAAGACTCTGCAGATTTGCTTCCTAGACAGGACAAAATTTTTGGGTAAAATTCATTTATTTTTGTATACAGATGTATACACATACACGTGTGTGTGTGTGTGTGTGTGTGTGTGTGTGTGTGTGCATGAATGTGTGGCTAATTTATTCAAAGCTGAGAAAATGACATCAGATACATTAGTGCAGCACTATAAAATTTGCTGCCTCCACACACATGGTGATAACTGAATTCATGTCCTCAACAAAACAGCCAGGGCTCTTCCTTTATGAATTCATCCTGAAAACTGGATTTTTGGACTCTGAGCCAGAATAAAATTTTATGCAGCTTTGATGAGGGTATTTTATCAGAAGAACAGGAACAAATAATGATGCTAAAAGATAGTAGTGAAAATAGCTAGAAAGAGGGTCTTTTGCTGCTTTTTCAATTGAAGATGCACCTTTCTTTGAACCTCTGTGAAGGAGAGTCATATCCCCATGTTAAATTTTTAAAGAAGATGACCAATCTTAAGCACCCAATATCATAATATTTCTATGGGCATATCTTAGTGATTCTATTCTGGCTTCAGCTCCCATATGTGCATCTTTCATGTTCATTTCTTTTTACTTGTCCCTTCTACATCCTTGACCTCTACTGACATAAATACAACCTTTGAAAATTATATTCTCCTTGGAGCTGAAGCAGACCTGGTGGTGGTAGAATATGGTATAGAACAGAGGAACTTGAAGATCAATTAAGTATTTTTTAGGGAGTAAATCTCCAGTTTTGAAAATTATATATTATGTGATGAAAGAGGACAAAGATATCAATAGTAATGTGAAGCACACAAAGAATATTATGAAATACATACAATACACAGTGAGGGATGAAGGGATCTCAGGGAACTCACAGGATTCCTGATACTGTCAGGCTTTGATTAAAGTACCTTGGTAGAGCACAGACCACCGAGGTGAAGATAACGCATCCTTCCAGAGACTCCTGACACCACAGTGATTTAAAGTGTTCTCCATGTTTACTTCAAGAGCATTTCAGGATCGGACTAAGAGTAAAACTTTTTGTGATAAATAACATGAAAAGCCAAAAGTGAAATGAGTATAATAGAGACAACACATAAAAGGGATACAAAGCTAAATTTTTTGTAACACTGTGATGGACTTTTTGGATTTGGAAAAGGATATGTACACAGAATCCATTTGTAAATATAAATCTAATACAAAGACCTGCTAACTTTCATTCTATCTTTGTAGAAGTTCATTGAGATGTATAGAGTTTTCTATAGAGTCTGATTCTGAAGAATTTTAGTGTGTAATGTAATTTATTTGTAAATTTTTATGATACAGATTAGAATTTTATTTTTCAAGTGTGTATGAATGAATAATACATCTTTAAATTTCTGAGATTAATTAAGGAGGCCAGTCACCATTCTTAATAGGAATGTATTCCAAAAAGAAATATGAAGAAAATAGTGAGTAATAGGAAAAACATAGCATTTTTATAATACCACTGAATCAATTCTTTGACCGATAAAAAGTATCATGTTGTCTGAAGGCAGATATGTTATACTCTTCTCTCTCTTGGCTACCTGAGTGCTCTATGGCTTATGCTGAGTCCATTTGATGAACTGAAATAATACTGTAGTTGCCTCCAGCCTTGCATACCTCTACTGATTTACATGTAGCCAAAGCACAGCCCACCTCTGTGAAGATTTCATGAAAGGATGCTTACACTATATGCAGAAGCCATTCTCAGTGAGGATACAGCATCAACATGAGTGTTCTCCCTGAACTCCTAGTGCTGCTGCTGCTCTGGTTTTCAGGTAGGTCAGACAGAAGTGGAGCACATTGTGGTGAGTGCTGCTTTGCTCTTTATGGAAATTATCTTACTATATGTTTAACATTTTCTGTCTGTTGTACCTATTCAACCTCAGGTATGAGATATGATATCCAGATGAACCAGACTCCATCCACTCTATCTGTATTTATTGGAGAATGAGTAATCATCAATTGCCATGCCAGTGAGAACATTAATACTTGGTTATCCTGGCACCAGCAGAAACCAGGGAATGCTCCACAACTACTCATCTATAAGGCATCCAATTTGCATACTGAGGTTCCATCAAGGTTCAGAGGCAGTGGATCTGGAACAGATTACTCTCTCATCATCATCAGCCTCGAGCCTGAAGACATTGCTACTTACTACTGTGTACAGGCTAACAGTCTTCCTCCCACAGTGATAAAAGTGATAACACAAACCTCCTAGTGGGTCAACATTGGAAGTCTGTTCTGCATCAGTTGTCGCATGTAGTTTCTGCACCTATTAATATTTATAATACCCTCCTGGGTTTATAAACCATTTTGACGGTTATGGGAATCTGCCAGTGTGGTCTGTCTCTTTTCAAGCCCAAGATCACAGGGGTGACAAAATGTGTAACAATTTACTTAAGAGTACTTTATTTTCTGGTTGACTAATCCTAACTGTGTACTTTATTTTCTGGTTGGCTAATCCTAACTGTGTACTTTATTTTCTGGTTGGCTAATCCTAACTGTGCTGGTTTTTGCAATTCATATAGCTGAAAAAAAAAACAAAAAGTTTCTAAGGGTACTTCAAGATTGACTATTTTTAATTCAGAAAACTCATATATGCATAATAGCAACATCATGGCTTGTGGATTTATATTGTATTCTGTGATATCTCTTGAAACTTACATTTCATATAGCTGACATTAGCTTGGGATAGTGTTATGGTAGGTTCGAGAAATCTCAGTTGTGTGTGTGTGCAAGGTGGAAGAGGTATTTCATAGGCACACAACTTGGGTATATGTTATCTTTGGCTATTTCAAACCTATTTCTTTCAGATCCACATGGTTTAAATGGAGTTACTTAAAGTGCCTTCCCTGTCAATGAGGCCCCAAAGCTGAAAAGATTGTTCAAATTATATCTGTGCTGCTTAAGTCATTTCTGCGAAGTATTTTCATCATGGAAAAGCAAAGGTTATGAACAGTAAGGAATTAATATTTTTGGTTATTTAAAGAAAGTTAATTTTATAAGTTCAGTATTCTTAATGCTCATTCGCAGTATATCTGACCAAACCATGATTTCTGTTGAGAAATAAGTTGATGAATGAATCTTAATATTCTTTGTTCCATAAAACAGTACACTGTAATTTTTCAGCTCCTAAAATATCACCCTATGGAGCTTTATACAAATGATTAAAGTTTCCATTAAATATAACACGATAGAAAATGAGAACATTATACAAAAACACAATGTAGGAAATATTATATTGGAAGTACTGGTAGTCAAGGAGTAGGCAGTAGATAATCTCTTTATAAGGAAGCATCCATATGGAGTAGTACAGTGAGTAGAAAAGGAAGAATGACATTGACAATGTAACAGTCTTATTTATAGTTTCCTTTCTTAATATGCAAATAAGCCAAAATTCAACCAAGAAGACAAAGTGCTAATTCTCTTTCTAAATAGCTGCCTGGTTACTGAGATTAAATGTGTTCATTAATTGACAATTTTGAACAACAATTTGTTTTTCTAATATAATTTCCAATAGTGTTGTTTAATTCAAGGAATTTAATGAGGTTTAATTCAGGGAATTTAATGAGATTTGAGAATCAAATTAGGAGAGAACAGTAGGGACCTGCAACAATAAGCAGGTTATGTGAATAGATATAAAGAGTGTATTGCCACCTTGGTCATTCCATTGTGCTATTGGAACAAGTTTCTTTTTTTTTTAAAGATTTATTTATTATATATAAGTACACTGTTGCTGTCTTCAGACACACCATAAGAGGGCATCATATCCCATTACAGATGGTTGTGAGCCACCATGTGGTTGCTGGGATTTGAACTCAGGACCTCTGGAAGATCAGTCAGTGCTCTTAGCCACTGAGCCATCTCTCCAGCCCGGAACAAGTTTCTAGAGTACATGTTCAGTCATTTTGTGTTTTAATTGCTCAATGAGCCCTGGTTTCTAGAGAATATACAGACCTACCTTAATTATAGCACCAAATTTTCTATTAGATACTACGTTATAATAACCCGTTAAAGGATATAATGCAGATGCCACATTTCTGTGTTAGAGTGCATTTTCATGTGTAACATACCTTCATTTTGATGATGGTAGACCAAGCCAATTGTGCAATGCAGATGCCTAATACACAATGACCTATATGCTGATGAGCAGAATATAAGTTTCTGTGCTATGGAACCACAAGACAATGACACAGAGTTAGGCTCTTGACTACTAAAACTTGAGAGTGTCTTGTTATGCCAGGTTTCATTTGAAAATATTCCCAGGCAATAGAGTCTACAGAAGTTCAGGCACATTGACAGACATCCAGTTTCCCACTTCTGTTACGACAAGTGACTTATGTTCTGACTTGCCCAATTATGGGACACTTACACCAATAGTGGCCAGAGGAGACAGGTAAAACACCTTCAGAGCCCAGGTTCCTGATGATGAAGGTGCAATCTGGCCACTGTCTCTGAACCTCAATGAGACTGTTGACTTTGCATAATTAAAACAATGTAGAGCTATATATAAAGCACAACTGCTAGATTGTGGAAATACTGTCAGGGACTATTATACTTGGTTCCTGATGAAAGGACACTCATTGTTGGAGTTTGGAGAAGATGAAGCAGAATATCCAAACTCATCAGCTGCTTGAACAAAATTCTATTATAATTTAGGTGAGTGTGATAGCCAGAACTCTAAGGACTAGAAGACTTTTTATTTTTACATGAGTATGAATTAGACGGTGAAGCATTAAAACCAAATTATCAAAAAGTATGTGTTTATAGAGTATTGACAAAACAAAAATATAGAAGCTGATATTTTACACATGGACCTAAAGCTTCCACCAATTTCAGGGTCTTATTTTGTCATAATTCAAACAGATTGGGAAGACTTTGATCATACTTTGAAAGATGAATTATTTATATCTCATGGAGGTTCATTCTGTGTTTAGATGAAGATAATATACACACACAAACGTGTGTGTGTGTGTGTGTGTGTGTGTGTTTTAAAATCACTTTAAGGCAAAAAAAATTGTGTGGTATTATCTTTTGTTGAAAAATCTGTACATAAATTTGATCCATTTTTGTTTTTTTGTTTGTTTATTTTACATGCAAATCACTGTTCCCTGTCCTGGTTATTCAGACACACAGCCCCTGTCTCTTTCTCTTCTGAGAGGGCAAATTCCACTCCTCCCAATTACCACCCTATTCTCATAAATTAAGTCTCCACAGCAGTAGGCGTATCCTCTCCCATTGAGACCAGACAAGGTAGCACATTTATGGAAATAGAATCCACAAGGTGGCAGCAGCTTAGGGATAGCTCCCAATCCAGTTGTTGGGGAAACTGCCTGTAGATTAAGCTGAACCTCTGCTGCATGTGAGCAGCGACCCTGGGTTCCAGCCATGCAGGCTCTTTGGTTACAGGCTCAGTCTATGAGAGCTTCCAAGTTAGACTATTTTACTCTGTTAGTCTTCTTGTGGAGTTCTTATGACTTCCCTGAAGGTCATTCAATCCTTCCCCAAACTCTTTCAAAAGACTCCCTGTGCTATGTTCATTGTTTTGCTGAGACTCTCTGCATCTGCTTTTGTCTGCTGCTACTGGGTAGAGCCTCTCAAAAGGCAGTAATGTTAGGCTCCTGTCATGCCTGTCCCTTTGATCCTGGTTTACCTCACTCAGGAAAACATTTTCTAGTTCCATTCATTTGCTTTCAAAATTCATGATGTCCTTGTATTTAATAGCTGGTTAGAATTCTGTTGCATAAATGAACCACAGTTTCTGTATCCATTTTTTGGTTGCAGGACATCTTTATTGTTTCCAGCTTCTGTCTAATACAATTAAAGCTTCTATGAACACAGTGCAGCACATGTCCCTGTGGTGTGGTGGAGCATATATTGGTGCATGCCCTGGAATTGTATAGCTGGATCTTCTGGCAGAAATGTTTCCGATTTTATGGAAAATAGTCATATTGATTGCCAGAGTGGCTGAACAAGTTTGCACTAAATCGAAATTCATTCAATTGAAAAGTTTCTGAAAAGCAAAGAACACTATCAACAGGACAAAACAGCAATCTACAGGTTGGGAAAGGATCTTCACCAACCTGACATCCAACACACAATGTCCAAAAAATATAAAGAACTAAAGATATTGACACCAATAAACCAAATAACCCAACTTAAATCTTGGGCACAGAGCTAAAAAGAATTCTCAACAGAGGAATCCTGAAAAGTTGAAAAGCATTTAATGAAATGCTCAGAGTTCTTAGTCATCAAGGAAATGCAAATGAAAGTAACCCTAATATTTCATCTTGCACTCACCAGAATGGCTAAGATCAAAAACTTAAGTGACAGTTCATGCTGGTTAGGATGTGAAGCCAGAGGAGTACTCCATTACTACACATGTTTATTCATAGCTTTAAAAAAAGAATTGGTGCTAAAATTAAAAAATTACAGGTAAAAATTATTTTACAAAACACATAAACATTTCTAATGGAACTACTCAAATGGAAGGGCAATTATTAATTGTAAAATATGGAGCCAGTCTTATATTATAGAAGACAAATAAGGTTTTAAAATCCAATAGTCCCTTCAAACAGGTGCTTGGATAGAATAAAATTTACATAAAGACAAAAATTAAAAAAGGCCACTAGAAGCATCAAACCCTAATACTGATGTTTGTAAATAGGTCTTGAGACCACATACACTTCAAATCTTTGACGTGCGACTAAGATCCGATTTCAAAATGAACACTAGAGTTTTGTCTGTCTTAAGCTTCAACATTGCATACTTCTATTTTCTATCTCCCAGAAGCCATTCAATAGCTTTTCTGAGAATATCACTTAGATTCCTAATGTACAATGACGGCACCAGTTCATGAAGTCTACAGAGATTAAGTAATGTTTGTCCTGCTGAAGCATACAGGGTACAGAGGAACCTCATGGGACTCTCATGCCCAAACCATGCAAACTCTTCAAAGCCTGACTACATCTGAGACATTATGTCAGTAATGGAACCAAAAGAACAGCTGTGAAAACCCAACCTCACACATCTGCATCTCTGGGTGGTTTATGTTATGGTTTGTATCACCGTGGGGCCCACTGTTATACTGAAAGCAGAAATATGTGGCAACATCTTCAGGCTGCAGGCTGCTGATGGTGAGTGTGTAATCTGTACCAGATCCACTGCCACTGAACCTTGATGGGATGCCGGTTTGCAAACTGTTTGTATTATATATCAGGCGTTTGGGAGCTTCTCCAAGCTTTTGCTGATACCAGTTTAAGTACTTGTTAATATTCTGACTTGCTTTGCAGTTGATAGTGACTCTGTCTCCCACAGATGCAGACAGGAATGAAGGAGACTGGGTCATCTGGATGTCACATCTCATGGCTGATATTGGAAATACACATCAAACACATACTGTTAATAACATGAAAAACATAACTATTCAAAGTACCAGGCACACTTCTGAAAGTGTTTTTGATATTGTCCATCTTACCTGGGAGCCAAAGCAGCAGCAGCCCTAAGAGTTGAACTGCAGCCATCATGACTGGCCTGTGTCCTGTCTGGGACTGAATACCAAAGCGTGCAGATTGTCTAATAAGAAGGCCTACTTAAGTGGACTGTGTTCCTCAGATATGCAAATCATGCAGTCTGGCACAGCTGTTTGGCTGACTTGCCTCTGTAATTTAATAAAGACATGATGTCTCTGCCATACTCAGAAGGAAAGTTGGGATGTATATATTTTTCTGACAGGAAATGTGATTATTTCTCTTGAGAAAGAGAACAGTGTCAGGCCAGGCTCCTGTAAAGAGTATATTATGTTCATTATAATTTTCTGCCATGCTTTCCTCAAGAGAGCTCCAACTCATACAGTAACTGTTCACTATGACACAATCCTATACCAGAAAAGATCTAGAAAACAGTACATAGGCCACTTTTATATGGAAAAACTATTGGAAATGCAGTGTCTTCCCTTTTGCTCCCCTCCCCTGATCCTCTTAATATGAAGTAGGAAACATACAGAAAAAGCAAAACCTCAATACACGATGAACAGGAAAACAAAAAAAAATGTGATTCTTAAGTAACAGGACCAACATTCACTAAACTCTCATCTATATAAAGTTGATGTGACTGCATTCATGACTGTTCTGAATTATGCACTACTGGTTCCCATTATGTGGTTGATCTTTCTCTGATGATGTCTCAGATCATTACTCCTATCGTCTCTCATAGGTTTTGACCCTAAACATTATCACAAGCAGTAGCGCTTACTCTGCTATGTGGTCATTTAGACTTTAAATGTTTCATGGTTCTTAAAAATCATAAACATATTTTCACTTCCTTCTGTTTTTATATATTTAATAAACAAAATTTTATTTGATTCATATCAACAAAGTTTACATATTACATAAAATATAATAGGGATTAGAGATAGTTTTAAAGACAAAAACTTGGTAGAATTTCTGATTAGAGATATATACACTAACACCCCCTCCATGTTTTCAAAGTGAGTCAGTGAAACTAATTTTTTTCCAGTGACTGCTGTTGTCTAATGCCTCAAAGGAGTAACAGACATTGAATGCTTATGGAAGGGATATACAATAGTTGTTACATCAATACACACACATTTAAATTCATATACCAAAATATTGTATTTCAGTCCTAAGCATAGTATACAGTTATTTCCAAACATTCAAATGTGAAAAGATAAAATAACAGTACTCCTTACAGCAATTTATCTTGCCCTTTGGGTTCTATAGACTACAATTTGCTTCAGACTCCATGACCATAGAGCAAATGATACAGGGAAGACTGAGTGGCTTGAAGACTGAATGGTTGATGAAAGCCCCATGTCGTCTATCATGCCCATTAAACACACAGAAGAGAGGAAACAGCTCCATGAAAATATAAAAAGAGATCAGTGACGGACCTATGTTCACATAGAGGCTAGACTAATCCACAGAGTGTCCTTTCTTCACTGTAAGCCATATCTTTATTTCTATATAATCAGGGAAGCTGGGGCATGCAAGTACTTTCAGAGAAGCCAGGTAGAGCATGTGGCTCCAGGCAAACAGAACACTGATGTGCACATATGGAAACCTCTGCTTGGAGTCCTCAATAGGACTTGTAGAATTTGTTATTTCTCTGATACGAAGGTGAAGATCCTTGATCCTTTTTCTCCTGCAGCTTTCAGTGACTGAGCTTCTAGTATAGATTTAAAAGACGCAAGACTCGATAGGAAGAATCTGCAGCACTGGATATATTTATACTATCATCAGGTATGTGGTAAATACAGATTCCTTTTGGTTAACATGGAAATTAAATACATCTGTATGGAATATAAAGAATAAGCTATATAAATTTGTTGAATAGAAAAACTTTTTTGTCAAAGATATGGTTCACTGAATAAAGGCACTTATTGCTTTAGAGAGGATCTATTTTTCTTTTCTAGTGCCCTAACATGACTAAAAACATGATAATTCTAGATCTACAATATTTGGTGGCCACTTCTAACTACCAGTAGCAACAGATATGTACTTGTTCCACCAGCATACATGCATTCAGGACACACATACACATAAACAGAAAATAAAGTAGAGCTAACCAGGGTAGAATACCAGAGGAAAGAGAGACAGGTCAGAATGTAGTGTGATAAGATCACTATTGATTATTTATTATTACTGGTTAGAAAACAGGTTGTTTTTTCACCAAAATTGTTTTTTAACATTAGAATGAAGGGACGTGGTATAATATGCAGGAGGGGATGAAGGAAGAGGTGAATAGTGCCATGGGTTGATCCTCCACCCATTGCCTATACAGGAAGAAATAGAATGCAAGACAGTGTTTGGCAAGTGAAGAATGTAAAATGGAAAAGAATATATCTTTAGTTCCACAGTGAAAGTACAGAAAGCCTGATGATACCCACCAGAGGAAGTTCAGACATTTTGAACAGAGAAACATTCCAGGATCTAATGCAGAAAAGCTGGAAGTTAAGAGTCTGAGTAATAAACCTGGAACCTGGCAAATTAATAGATATATAGGGTCAAGCCAGATCAATCCAATGGGAAGAGTCAGCTAAACTCTTCAGAAGAACACAAAAGCCACACCCTTAATGGCTTCACTGAAACATCTACTTGCTTAATACTGGACAACCATTCTTATTAAAAATTCTTTCAGTGATGCATAAAGTCCTGTACAAGGTTGAGCAGGCTACATAAAAGGTTGCCACCTCCTGGCCATGGATCTTTTTTACAGGAGTCTTCAGTCATGCTCTTCTATTTAAAGATAGTGTGAAACTCACTCTTTCACAATTTCAAATTACGCAAGACCATTTAAGAGAGAACCATAGTTTAGTAGAAGGAGTTGCTGAGGCAAAGACCCCCTGACTCATTACGTGAGAAAGAGCTTTTTGTTCCAACGGAGAGCACTATGAACAGGTTAGTAAATGTGCTGTGTAATAATATTAACAATAATAACTTGACAAGTCTTAAGGTTTTTTTTTTTCTGTAAGAATAAAGAGCTATCCCATATTCTCTACCTCTGAAGTAGTCAAGAACCCAAGATGACAAGGAGCATCCATGTTCAGTAGGTAAAAGGCTTAGAAACTGATCATTGCATCTGCTGGCACTAAAAAGGGAAGTTCTCCTGGTTTAATCTCCATAAAAAAGTTTTATGAATTGACAGGCGGTTTTTTGCATGAATTTGCTAGATTGCAAAAGTGAACAAAGACTTGAACCACGAGAGCCTAAGGGATTAAACATTAGCACATATATTGTGTTCAATGCCTCAATTAATAGCTTACAGCTTAAATTATCTATTATATTTGGACAGATAATATTAGTTAAAGAACATATTATGTTGTATGCTTCAATATTAGCACATATATTGTTCGATAGATTTAGGGAAACTACACTTTATTTTTCACTCAGTGGATAAGGTACATTCCTAAGACATTCTTTAAGCTTTTTAGAGTTAGATTATCATAGTTCTACCAGATAATGGTTGGCTCATTGTGTATATTGGATATTAGTCTTCTATCAGATGTAGGATTGGTAAAGATCTTTCCAAATCTGCTGCATGGTGTTTTGTCTTAATGACAGTGTCTTTTGCCTTACAGAAACTTTGCAATTTTATGAGGTCCCATATGTTTACTGTTGATCTTAGAGCATAAGCCATTAGTGCTCTGTTCAGGAAATTTTCTCCAGTGCCCATGTGTTCGAGACTCTTACAAATTTCTGTTGTATTACTTTCAGTAAATGCAGTTTTATGTGGAGGTCCTTGATCCACTTGTACTTCAGCTTTGTACAAAACAATCAGAATCCATTGAATAGCATGCTGACCAAAGGTTGAACCATCATCATGAGTTGAAAATGCTATCATATTTCCATTGGATTGTTTTAGTTCCTTTATCAAACATCAAGTGGCCATAGATGTGGAGATCCTTTCTGGATCTTCAGTTCTAAGTATTTGATCTACTTGCCTACATCTGTAGCAATTACATGCAATTTTCATCATGATTGCTCTGTTTTACAGCATGAGGTGAGCAACGGTGATTCCCCCAGAAGTTCTTTTATTGTTGAGGGTAGTTTTCACTATCCTAGGTTTTTGTTATCCCAAGTGAATTTGCAACTTGCTCTTTCTAAGTGAATGAATATTTGATTTGGCATTTTGATGGCGATTGCATTGAATCTGTAGATTGTTTTCAGCAAGATGGCTATTTTTACTCTATTAATCCTGCTAGTCCATGAACATGGGAATTCTTTCCTTCTTCTGGGATCCTCTTCAATTTCATTCTTCAGATATTTGAAAATCTTGTCATACAGTACGTCACTTGCTTGGTTAGAGACACACCAAGATATTTTATATTATTTGTGACTAATGTGAAGGGTGTTATTTCCCTAATTTCTTTCTCAGCCTGTTTATACCTTGGTAGAGGAAGGCTACTGATATTTTGAGATTATTTTATATCCAGCCACGTTCCTGAACTTGTCTATCAGGAATCTTAGTCAGGGTTTCTATTCCTGCAAAAACATCATGACCAAAATGCAAGTTGTAGAGTAAAGAGTTTATTCAGTTTACTCTTCCATATTGCTTTTTATCATCAAAAGATCTTAGGACTGGAACTCAAGCAGGTCACGAACTGAGAGTTGTTGCAGAGGCATGAATGGATGCAATGTACTGGTTTGCTTCTCCTGGTATGTTCAGCTTGCTTTCTTATAGAACCTAAGAGTACCAGCCCAGGGAAGGTACCATGAAATATCACCTGGTATCCTGACAAATCACACCAAAACAACATGGTTCCACAAGGATATGTTTTAATGGGAGGTCGAGACAAGGGAGAGAGGGATGAGTGGGAAAAGAGAAAAAGAGAGAGGGCAGAAAATATCTGCCTTTTATTTGGAATATGATGCAACTACTCCTAAGTGAAGGTGGGAACTAAGCCAAGGGTACACTGGGAATGTGTGACAATTGCTACGGCAACACTAACCAGGAGGTGTTGCTGCTGGAGGCAAAAACAATTCCTGATACCAACATACCTCTTTTTTTTTATCATAAAACAAAGATAAAGAAAAAGGGAGAGGGAAGCTGATGGTGAATGGGGAATAGGGATGTCGTATCTCTTAGGTTATTTCCTGCTTTCTTGGGGAATATTCAATTTTCAGGAATAGCTGACTTTCACCATCTGAGCCCACTTAGTTAACTTTTGCATCAGGTTCCTCAGTGGATTTGACTGGTAGACCTCTAACAGGAACTGAGTGATAGTTTGATTAGAAATTTTCTGTATCTGTCATTGAAATAATGTAGAGACAAGATTAATGAAGCAGGGACTGAAATGTAACACCAGAAAGATGACTAGGAAAGGTGTTATGAAAGGAATTATCCAATTCCTTATAGGGTTTTGAAAGTCCAGGCACTGGAGGCCTCAAGCCTTGCACTCCTTTAATAATTTGCATGTGGCCAGGGCACAGCACAAGCCTGAGTGTTTCACTTGAGGATGTTTACACCATGTGCAAAAGTCACATTCAGTGAGGATACAGAATCAACCTGAGTGTCCTTCCTGAACTCTTAGCACTGATGATGCTCTGGTGTTTTCAGGTGAGACATAAGTGTGGCTACCTTTATTTTTATGGAAATTATCTTGCTATGTGGTTTACACTGTATGCCCGTTGTGCCTCTTCTACCTCAGGTATGAGATGTGATACTTAGATTAACCAGTCTTTATCCACTCTATTTGTATCTCTTGGAGACTGATTAATTATCAGTTGCCAAACCAATGAGAACGTTGATACTTGGTTATTCTGGCACCAGCAGGAATCAGGGAATTCACCTCAACTACTGATCTATAAGCCATGAATATTTAAGTACTGGGGTCCCATTGAGGTTCTGTGGCAGTGGATCTAGGACAAATTACTCTCTCATCATCAGCAACCTGAAGCTTAATGAGATTGTGACTTACTACAATGAACAGGCTAACAAGTCATAGCAAAATGTCCTCAGGTGTCAACAGAGTAGTCTGAGCTGCCTCATTTGCTTTTTGATGTGCATGGACTTGCTAACATTCATAATACCCACTCAGGTTTCAAAACTATTTTGACAGTTGGACAAATGTATCAATGTGACCTGTTTGCTTTTAATTCTCTTCCTCTCAAGACAAAGAGAAGAGGTAAAACAAAACAAAACAAAACAAAACAAAACAAAAAAAACCCCAAAACAAAAAAATTCTCATAATTTACTCAAGAACATTTTAATTTATGTTTATGTAATCCTAGGTGTGGTGTTTTTGTAATTTACACAGTAAAAAAGTCCTTCTAATTGTACCTCAAGTAGGCTATTTTTATTAAGGGAACTGATGACTGGTTAACAGCATCTTGATGGTCTGTTGTTTCCTATTGTATTCTGCGATATCTCCTGAAGCTTGCATTTTATATAGTGACCTCAGCTTTGGATATTTTTATGGTAGTTTTGAGAAATTGCAGTGAAGAGTTTGTTAAAGTTGGAGGAGGCAATTCAGTATGTTCAGGCCCTTTTGTATATGCTATCTTTGGATATTTCAAACATATCTATTGCTTTCAGACATACCATGGTATACTTGGTTTTACTCCATATCCCTTTCCAATCCTTAGGGCTCAAAAACTGAAAAGATCAGTCAAATCGCATCAGACCTTTTAACATCATTTCTTTCAAGTATTTTTATTATGGCAATGCAATGGTCACTAACACAATAATTTATTGTTTCCTATTATTTCAAGAAGATTAATATTAGAAATTGAGGATTCATAATTCTCATTCATGGAAAAAGTATTCAAGCCATGCTTTATCTCTACACATATGTAGATGATTGTGTCTTCATAATTAGTGCTTGATTAAACAACACTGGTGATTTTCCAGGTGCTAAAATATCAACTAATGGAGCTTTATACCAAAGAACAAGATCTGTATTTAGGAAATCAGGCCTAAAAGTGATAAATTTATGAAAATAGAGTGTGAGAAATAAAATATTGGAAGTACAAATTGTAAGAGGGTTGAGAATTTATCACTTTTTAATGAGTAAGGGTTCTTATTGAGTCAATAGTGAGTAAGAAAAAGAATGTTGATTAGACAATAGTCTTGTTAATATTTCCATTTCTTTAAAATGCAAAAAGCTGATATTCAAGGAGACAGTGCTACTTTCATTTTTAATTCGATGCTTGATTATATACATAAAAGGCTGCCAGTTTATCAACTATTTTGAGTAATAATTTGATTTTATAATATAATATTTCAATAGGACTCTTTAATTAGGACATTTATTTTAATGATAATTGAGAATCAAATTAAGAGAGAGCAAATTCAACCTGCAATTAAAAGAAGATTTGTGAATAGATGTAAAGATTATAGAAACAGTGTGATCATCCTATTTGGCTTTGGGAAAAAGTTTTTGAAGCACATAGTCAGACACCTTGTGTTTTTATTGCTCAGAGATCTCTGGACTGTAGAGAATATACAGAATCTACCTTACATATAGTAGTGCCACGGATCACCTCAGCTGGGTGTTGTGTTCCCTGGGACTTTGGTCCTTGAAGACTTGGTGAGTAAGGATTCAGCTGTGACAAACAGAAACAAACACAGATGCAATATGAATTTGAGTGTATTTTGTGACTTTTGAACAGGGGCTTTTATACAGGATAAACAGGTATTACAATTTTAAAAGATGTGTTCACTGAAGCAACTATAAAACATAATTATCACACTCACCTGGCACAAGAAAAAAAAAACATTCAGGTATTACAGTTTCTAAAGAGTAGGTTCAAAGAATCAATTATGAATGAAATAGATAATATCATTATCAGTTAATAGAACAAAAAATCACTTATAGAGAATATCAAACTTCCAGTAGTGGGTATAAAAGATTTTCATGGGAACTTGGATTATGACCCCTAGGTCATAAATTCCCATGGGTAATTTTTATCTAATATCGACCTTCTTCCTTATTAAAAATCCTCAAAGTTCAATTTAAAACTGTATTTTAAATCAATGCTTTCTATACCAAAATATCAGAGCCCACCTCGATTACACATGCATAGCCATACAAGATCATATACTGTTGGGAAGGTTTTCATCCAAGTACTATTTTGTAATTATATAAATGATTATTAGGCAAATCACTAGATCTCTTGGAGAAAAAGTCATGGCAAGTGATGCCATCTCAAGGGGTGGCTTCTTATCCAATTTTCTCACTTAAAATTTCAGTCTAGGGTATCAGAAACACGTCATAAATACAGAAAAGGAATAGAAGAAGATAAAGCAGACAAACTGCCATGAGAACTATGGCTCAATATTTTTTTCTGACTAGAGAACACCACAACCTATTCCAGGAGACCTTCTCCCTTGGAGTCTAATGCCTCAGTCTGTGGAACTTGTCACACAGAATCTACTGGGGTAAGTGTGACATAGCTCCAAAATTTCTGACCAGCAGATACGACCTTATAAAAGCCAGTTAATAGATATAATGCAGATTCTACATTTCTGTGTCAGAGTGCATTTACATGTAGAAAGTATCTTCATTTTGTTTCTAGTAGACCAAGCTGATTGTGCAATGCAGATGCTTAGTTCTGATGGGCAGAATATAAGTTTTTGTGCTATAGAAGCAGAAAATAATGACACAGAGTTAGTCTTTCATTTCTAAAAAAAATTAGAGTATCCTGTTAAGCCAAGTTTCATCTGAAAATATTTTCAGGCAATAAAAGATACAGAAGTTCAGGCACAGTGACAGACAACCAGCTTCACACTCCTGTTACTCCAAGTGGATTGTGTTCTGACATGACCCACTATGGAAGGGTTACTCCAATAGTAGCAAGAGGAACAACGTTAAAACATTCAGAATCTAGATTCCTGATGATGAAGGTGAAATCTGGCCACTTCCTCTAAACCTCAATTAGACTTAATCTTACAGGTCAGATCAACCGTAGATCAAGAATTTTGGAGATTTTCCTGATGTTTGTTGGAACTATACTGACCAGCAAGCAACTGTACATATTTTTCCCTCAAAGGTTTGGATAAAATGAGGGCATCTGGAATATCTGCATGTCATTTAAAAAGACAGTTAAGATACAAATTGAATAATCCCTTATTGAAGTGTTTTAAATGAGAAGTTACTTAAATTACCAGACATCCCTTACAGTAAAAGATAAGCAAATTCATATTGCTGTTGTTCTTTAATTAAGGAAGAAGAGCAGGAACCCAGGAAAAAGAGTGTGGGCCTCATGTCCTTTCTGTATTCTGACAGCAACTGGTTCTTCTGTGGGTGTGACCCATCTGTGAAGAAGTCCTCATGGCTCAGGACTGGACCAGGGCACATGCAAATCAAGACCACTTTGTCAAGTCTGAGAACAGCTACATTCAATAACTCATCCTGAACGAGCATCTGCAGGGATCTTGGAATAGAGTTGTAATGCATATTTTTCTACAAAAGGACAAATGTTCTTATTGAATCCTGCAGGTAGCATAGGAATCTGAATTGCTCTGGTTCTTGCTTTCCATGCTACTATCTCCTTAGGATCTAGCCATCTACAATAGCACAGTGTGAAAAGTGCAAGGAAGTTCACAGGCTCTTTTCACTGTTGAGTAATTATCTTCTTTGATACATTCCCTGTAATACACAGTGTGGCGTACACGTGCAATAAAAACAAATACAACCATGACAGAATTTTGTCAAATCAGTGAAAAAATGGGCTGATGTTTCTAAATTGTATCTGCCCCCCACATAAACACTTTGCCTCCTGTGACAAGCACACTGTCTGCTATCACTTTTCCTGATGTAGGTGACCTTTCCTCTTCTTGTCTTCTTCCCTATTCATTCAGAGTGAATTGATGGAAACTGTGTTACCAGGCATGGCTCAAGTGTATACCCACCTACTGCTTCCAAACATCAGTTCGCTATTCCCTCCTTTCACTGCCTTATGTTAGTTATTATCCCTTTTTTTTCCTTTTTGCAGCATAGGAAAAGACTCCAGTCTTTGGAAAATATATGCCGAGCCTTGGGGAGGAAACTTCCAAGAGCACAGAAAGTACTTGCCCTAATGTACCCTCAATCTGCATATGTTCTTCTGCTTTGTTTCTTGCTTCTCTAAGATATAATATAGTAATGTGCAATAAAATTGCCTTTAAAATAAATTGCCCTGAATAAATTTTCATGAAACTACTACGTTAACATTGAGTATTTGCTCACAAATATTTTTTAAAGTGTTGTCTAATCTTGTGTTTCTTTTCTTTTTTTTTTTCATCTTTATTAACTTGGGTATTCCTTGTTTACATTTCGATAGTTATTCCCCTTCCCGGTTTCCTGGCCAACATCCCCTAACCCCTCCCCCTCGACTTCTGTATGAGTGTTCCCCTCCCCATACTTCCCCAATTACCGCCCTCCCGCCACAATCACATTCACTGGGGGTTCAATCTTGGCAGGACCAAGGGCTTCCCCTTCCACTGGTGTTCTTACTAGGCTATTCATTGCTACCTATGAGGTTGGAGCCCAAGGTCAGTCCATATATAGTCTTCGGGTAGTGGCTTAGTCCCTGGAAGCTCTGGTTGCTTGGCATTGTTGTTCATATGGGGTCTCAAGCCCCTTCAAGCTCTTTCAGTCCTTTCTAAGATTCCTTCAACGGGGGTCCCGTTCTTAGTTCAGTGGTTTGCTGCTGGCATTCGCCTATGTATTTGCTGTATTCTGGCTGAGGAGAGATCTACATACGGCTCCTGTCTTCCTGCAATTCTTTGCATCATCCATCTTATCTAGTTTGGTTGCTGTATATGTATGGGCCGCATGTGGGGCAGGCTCTGAATGGGTGTTCCTTCTGCCTCCCAATTCCCTCCTAATGTACTCTTGTTCCCCTTTTAAAAAAGGAGTGAAACATTCGGGTTTTGGTCATCCTTATTGAGATTCATGTGTTCTGTGCATCCAGGGTAATTCAAGCATTTGGGCTAATATCCACTTATCAAAGAGTGCACACCATGTGTGTTTTTCTGTGATTGGGTTACCTCACTGAGGATGATATTTTCCCGTTCTGTCCATTTGCCTATGAATTTCATAAAGTCATTGGTTTTGACAGCTGTGTAATATTCCATGATGTAGATGTACCACATTTTCTGTATCTACTCTGTTGAAGGGCATCTGGGTTATTTCCCGCTTCTGGCTATTATAAATAAGACTGCTATGAACGTAGTGGAACATGTGTCTTTGTTTTATATGTTGGGGCATCATTGGGGTATTTTCCCAAGAGAGGTATAGATGGGTCCTCAGGTAGTTCAATGTTCAATTTTCTGAGGGACCTCCAGACTGATTTCCAGAATGGTTGCAGCAGTCTGCAATTCCACCAAAAATGGAGGAGTGTTCCTCTCCTCCACATCCTCGCCAGCATCTCCTGTCACCTGAGTTTTTGATCTTAGCCATTCTCACTGGTGTAAGGTGAAATCTCAGGGTGGTTTTGATTTGCTTTTCCCTTATGACTTAAGATGTTGAACATTTCTTTAGGTGTTTCTCAGTCATTCAGCATTCCTCAGCTGTGAATTCTTTATTTGGCTCTGATCCCAATTTTTTAATAGGGTTATTTGTCTCCCTGCAGTCTAACTTCTTGAGTTCTTTGTATATTTTGGATATAAGCCCTCTATCAGTTTTAGGATTGGTAAAGATCTTTTGTCAATCTGTTCATTGTCTTTTTGTCCTAACAACAGTGTCTTTTGTCTTACATAAGCTTTGCAGTTTTATTACATCCCATTTGTCAATTCTTGATCTTAGAGCATAAGCCATTGGTGCTTCCCTGCTTCTATAGTATGTGTCAGACAATTTTCTTTAAATTAATTTGCCATCTGTAAGTTTTCATGGAGCTGCTATTTTAACATTTGGTATTTGTTCACAACATTTAATCAAGCGTTATCTAATCTTTTGTTTCTAATCATGATTTTCTGAACTCAAACAGCCTGGCTTGCTCACCTCCTTCTTTATTGAATCTGTGTATAAAATGTATACCAGAATCTAAAGTAAACTGTGTGCATCATTTCAGTTAGTTGGCCTGATGCTACTTGTATTTCAGTGGTAATAATGAATCCAAAACCTGGTTACCCCAAGGAGGAGAGAGTCTGCAGGTAGATGCTAAGTGATCCTGAACCCAAATTATTTCTGATAGTTAATTAAAAATGCCATCACTCAATACCTGGGCAGAGAAGACATAGGTGAGCTTGAGGTATCCAGGGCTGGAAGTTGGAGACAGTTACCAGGGAGAAGAGGAAGAAGTCCCCTGGCTTAGAAATAAAGACAATGTGACCCTGAGGGATGGCCAATTAAGAGTAGCCCATAAGAAGCAGAGTATGTAATAACTCAGATTTATTGATAGGAAAGTAGTTTCTGAAAACATAGAGGGTAGGCATCTGTCAAGCTTTTGTACTGTTTAATGCTTTTTCTAAATACAAAGGCTGTGTGTGCTTTTTATCCCAAAGGTACAGAAGCTGGGTAGAAACCACAGGGATTTAATACTTTCTCCATACAGCATTAGGCTGTGGTCTACCTCATTCCTTTTGGCTCCTTTCATTCCCAGGTAATCGCCTGCTTCACAAGAGAAAATTCACAAGTGGCATGTGAAAAAAGACTTTAAGACCCTCAAATGAAAGATTAGGGACACCCCTGCAGAAGGAGGTAAGCAGGAACAATGAGGCAAAAATTGGGTAAGGCAGTACTGCTTCCTGACTTGTGCATCATTAAAAAAATGTAGAACTCCTGTATTTAAAGCACATGTGCTAGATTGCTGCAATATAATATTAACAGTGACTATAGTCCTTGGATCCTGATGAAGGGACAGCCATTGTTGGTTTTGGGGAGAAAATGAATCAGAATATCCAAACTCATCAGCCACGTGCAAAAAATTGTAATATAATTTGGGTCACATGGGCATGGTATCAGTTGTTATCAATATGATATAGGATGAGTGTGAGCACCAGAATTCTGAGGACTAAGAGACAGCTTCTTTACATGAGTACGAATTAGACAATGAAGCATTAAAGAAGTAAAATTAGCAAAAGATGGGGTTTGTGGAGTATGGACAACATGTAAACAGAAGCTGAAATTTTACACATGGAAACTAAGGTTCCTCCTCTTCCACCAAATTCAGGGTCTTATTCTCTCACAGTTCACCCAGATTGGGAAGATTACCATAAATTCAAAGAGGAATTCTCTACCTCATGGAGGTTTATTCTCCTGCTTAAATGAAGATGACACACACCCTTTGTGAGTGTGTGTGTGTGTGTGCACATGTGCATGTGTATGTGTTCGTGTGTGTGTGCTGAAAACCTTTAAAGATAAAAAATTTGTGAAATTATCTTTTTGTTGAAAAATCTGTACATAAAGTTGTTCCATTATTTGTTTGTGAGTTGTTTGTTCATTTATTTATTTATTTATTTATTTATTTATTTATTCACCTTCTATCCAAATCACTGCCCACTGTTGTGGTCACATGACATAAAGTCCCCTTCTCATTCACTTCTGAGACGGCAAATTCCACTCTTCCCCTACTTTCACCCTATCCTCATGCATTGAATCTCTGCAGATGTACGCATATCCTCTCCAATTAAGACCAGACAAGGCAGCACAGTTACGGGAATGGAATCCACAAGTTGGCATCAGTTTAGGGATAGTCCCCAGTCCAGTTCTTGGAGAAATTGCCTGTAGATTAAGCTAGACATCTGCTGCATGTGAGCAGTGACCTTGGGTTCCACCCATGGAGGCTCTTTGGTTAGTGGTTCAGTCTCTGAGAGCCCCCCAAGAGTCTAGATTATTTTACTCTGTCAGTCTTCTTGTGGAGTTCCTGTGACTTCCCTGCAAGTCACTCAATCCTTCCCCAAACTCTTTCAAAAGTCTCCCTGTGCTATGATCAATGTTTGGCTGAGACTCTCTGCATCTGCTTTTGTCTGCTGCTGCTGGGTGGAGCCTCTCAAAAAGCAGTAATGCTAGGCTTTTGTCGTGCCTGTTCTTTTGAGCCTGGTTTACTTCACTCAGGAAAATATTTTCTAGTTCCATTCATTTGCCTTCACAATTCCTGATATCCTTGCATTTATACCTGGTTAGTATTCTGTTGCATAAATGAACAGTAGTTTCTGTATCCATTCTTTGGTTGAGTGACATCTTGATTATTTCCAGATTCTGTCTATTACAAATAAAGCTTCTATGAACATAGTGCAGCACATGTCCCAGTGGTATGGTGGATCATATATTGGGTGCATGCCCAGGAAAAGTGTAACTGGATCTTCAGGTAGAACTGTTCACAATTTTATGGGAAACATCCATATTGATTACCAGCGTGGTTGGACAAGTTTGCACTAAATGGAAATTAATTCGACTGAAAAGCTTCTGTAAAGCAAAGAACTCTGTCAATAGCACAGAACAGCAGCCTACAGGTTAGGAAAGGATCTTCACCAACCTGACAGCCATCACAGAATTGCCAAAAGATATAAAGAACTCAAGAAGTTGACACCAATAAACCAAATAACCTATTTAAATCTGCGACACAGAGATAAGCAGAATTCTCAACAGAGGAATCCTGAATAGCTGAAAAGCATTTAAAGAAATGGTCAGAGTCCTCAGTCATCAGGGAAATGCTAATGAAAGCAACGTTGATGTTTCATCTTGCACTCACCAGAGTAGCTAAGATCAAAGGCTTAAGTGACAGCTCATGCTGGTTAGGATGTAAAGCAAGAGGAGTACTCTTCTAGTACACGTGTTTATTAAAAGATTTAAACAAAAAATTGGGGCTAAAATAAATTTTACAGGTAAAAATTATTTCACCAAACCCATAAATATTTCTAATATATCTACTAAAATGAAAGAGCAATTATTAATTGTGAAATATGGAACCAGTCTTATATTATAGAGGACAAATATGGTGGTAAAATTCTCTAATGCCTACAAGCAGGTGCTTTTATAGAGTAAAATTTACATAAAGGCAAGAATTCATAAAGACCAATGGGAGCATCAATACCATAATACTGATGCTTGGGAACAGGTCTTGAGACCACATACTTACACTTCAAATCTTTGACATGAAACTTAGATATAATTTCAAAATGAACAGCAGAACTCTGTCTTAAGCTTCAACATTGCATACATTGCATACTCTACTTTGCACCTTCCAAAAGCCATCTAATAACTTTTCAGGAGACTCCAATTGTGTTTTTAACACCAAACATTGTTTGTATCATCTAAGTTTACATTTTGCTATATAACAATTCCATCTGAGAATATCACATAGATTCCTCAGATAAAATGACCACAATAGTTCATGAAGTCTACAGAGAATAAGTATTGTTCGTACTATTGAAGCATATGCAGTACAGAGCAATCTCATGGGCCTCTGATACCCAAACCATTCAAATTCTTCAAAGCCTGGCTACATCTGGAACATTATGTCAGTAATGGAACCAAAAGAACAGCTGTGAAAACCCAACCTCACACATCTGCATCTCTGGGTGGTTTATGTTATGGTTTGTATCACCGTGGGACCCGCTATAATACTTCTGGCAGAAATATGTGGCAACATCTTCAGGCTGCAGGCTGCTGATGGTGAGTGTGTAATCTGTACCAGATCCACTGCCACTGAACCTTGATGGGATGCCCGTTTGCAAACTGTTTGCATCATATATGAGGAGTTTGGGAGCTTCTCCAAGTTTTTGCTGATACCAGGCTAAGCTGTTGTAAATACTCTGACTTGCTTTGCAGCTGAGAGTGACTCTGTCTCCCACAGATGCTGACAGGAGTGAAGGAGACTGGGTCATCTGGATGTCACATCTCATGGCTGATATTGGAAATACACATCAAATACAAACTGTTAACGACATGAAAAACATAACTTTTCAAAGTACCAGGATATGGTCCATCTTACCTGGGAGGCAGAACAGCAAAAATCCTAAAAGTTGAACTGGAGCCATCTTGACTGCCCTGTGTCCTGTCTGGGACTGAATACAGAAGTTTGCAGATTGTCTAATAAGAAGGCATAGTTCAGTGGGCTGTGTTCTAAAATATGCAAATTATCTGCAGTCTGGCACAGCTGCATGGCTGTTTTGGTTCTTTAATTTAATGAGGACCTGATGTCTCTGCCATTCTCAGGACTCAGATTGGGATGCATAGATTTTTCTGACAGGAAGTGTGTTTATTTCTCTTCAGAAAAGAAAAACAATGTCAGGCAAGGTTCCTGTAAAGAGTGTATTATGTTCATTAAAATTTTCTGCTATGCTTTCCTCAAGAGAGCTCCAACTCATAAGGGAATTTTTCACTATGACACAGACCTGACCTGAAAAGACCTGGAAAACAATACAGAGGCCCCTTTTATAGGTGCCTGGAAATACTATTGGAAACAGTGTCTTCTTTTTTGTTCCCCATCCCTGGTCCTCTTAATATGAAGTTTTGCAAAAGCAAAAACTCAATACACAGTGAACAAGACAACACAAAAATGTGACTCCTAAATGGCAGGACCTGCATTCACTTAATTGTCATCTACATAAAGCTGATGTGACTGAATGCATTGATGCTTCCCACCTGGTGTCTGATCTTTCACTGAGGTCATGGTCGCTCAGATCATTACTCCTATTCTTTCTCATAGGTTTTGACCCTAAGCGATTCCCAAGCAGATGCCCTTTCTCTACTATGTGGTCATTCAGATCCTTAAAAAAATTAAACATTCTTTTCACTTCTTTCTGTTTTTATAACTTTAAGAAACAAAACTTTCTTTTATTCATATTAACATACCTTGCATAGTACAGGGATATGAGATAGTTTTAAACAAAAAAAAAACTTGGTAGAATTTCTCACGAGAGATATTATCTAAAGGAACACCCACTCTAAATTTTATAAGTGGGTCAGTGAAACAAATGTTTGTTAGTTTGCTTTCTAGTCAGTGATGATATCTAATATCTCAAAGAAGTAATAGACATTGAATGCCTATGGAAGGGATGAACAGTAGTTATTATATCAATACCCACACATGTAAATTCATGTACCAACATATTTTATTCCAGTTCTAAGCATAGTATATATTTATTTGTGAATCTTTCAAATGTTAAAAGATAAAGTAACAGTTCTCCCTATACCAATTCATATTGCCCTTTTTTTTTTTCTGTAGACATCATTTTGCTTCAGACTTCATGGTCACAGAACAAATGACAGAGGGAAGACTTAGTTTGTTGAAGATTGAAGTGTTGATGAAAGCCCCATGTTGTCTATCATTTCACACACAGAAGAGAAAAAACAGCTCCCTGAAAATATAAAAAGAGATCAGTGAGTGATCTCCGTTCACATAGGGGAGAGACTCTTCCCCAGAGTTTGCTTTGTTTACTCTAAGCCACATCCTTATTTCTGCATAAGCAGGGAAGCTGGGCCACACAAATACCTTCAGTGAAGCCAGGTAGAGCATGTGACTGCAGGCAAACAGAACACTGATCTGGACACCGAGAAGCCTCTACTTGGGGTCCTCAAGAGGACATGTAGAATTTTTTCTTTCTCTGATAAGAAGGTGAAGATCCTTGATCTTTTTTCTCCTGCTGCTCTCAGTAACTGAGCCTCTATTATAGGTTTAAAAGTAACACGACTGAATAGGAAGAATCTTTAGCACTAGATATATTTTTATTATCATCAGTTGTGTGGTAAATACAAATTCTTTTGATTTACATATATAAAATTAAATATAACTTTATGGAATGTGATGAATAAAGTATATAAATTTTTGAATAGTAAATATATTTTATTAAATGAAATGGTTCAGTGAATAAAAACACTTCTTACTTTGGAAAGAACTATTGCCCAAATGGGATTAACAACTATTTAATATTCTAGTTCCAGAGGATGTGTTGGTCTCTTATTTTTACCAGTAGCACCAGATATATACTTGTTTTAATGTGTATATTCATTCAGAACATGCAAACAAGTAAACAGAAAATAGAATAAAACATTCCATGGTAGAATAACAGAGGTACAAGGGACAGGTAAGAATGTGGCATGATAAAATTACTACAAATTATTGAGTATTACTGGCTAGAAAGCAGGCTGATCTTTCAACAAAATTATTTTTACCACTAGCATGAAGCAGAGTAGGCATAATATGCAGGAGAGGATGAAGGAAGAGACAAATAGTGCCATAGGTTGATCCTCCATACATTGCCTATGTGGGAAGAAATAGATTGTAAGACAGTATTTGACAGGTGAAGAATGTAAAATGGAAAAGAATATATCTTTAAAAGAAAATCCAACAGTGAACGTGCAAAAAGCCTGAATAAGAGATAGTGCCCACCCACCAGAGGAACATATTAAACTCTTTGAACAGAAAAAAAGTTAAGCATGTAATGGAGAAAAACTAGAAAATAAGGGTCTGAATAAAAGACCTGGCACCTGGAAAAATAATAGATATAAAGAGTCAAGGTAAATCAACCCAATGGGAAGAGGCAGCTAAGCTGTTCAGAATACAAGAGCCGCTTGCTTCACTAAAGCATCTACTTGTCCAATACTATATGAACATTCTTATCAAAAACTTTTTCAGTGATGCATAATGTCCTCTACAAGATATAGCATGACATACAAAACAAATTGTTGCTATCTACATGGTTCTTTTGTACAGGAGTCCTAGTGCATGCTCTTCTTTTAAATTGTGAAACTCTTTTACAATTTCCTATCAGGCAAGACCATGAACTTTACTCAACTAAGGGAGAACCATGCTTGAGCAGGAGTTACTGAAGCAAAGACTCTCTCACCCATCATATAAGAAAGAGCTATTTCTTCCAGTGGAGAGCATTGTGAACAGAAGGGAAATGTGCTGCCTGATTTCCAGTCTTGTTCATGAACAAGAAGCAAGTTGGAGAAGAAAGATTTTATTCAGGTTATACTTCCATATTGCTGTTCATCACCAAAGACAGTCAGGACTGGAACTCAAGCAGGTATTGAAACAGGAGCTGATGCTGAGGCCATGGAGTAATGTTACTGCCTTGCTTCTCCTGCCATGCTCAGCTTGTTGTCTTATAGAACTGAAGACTGCTAGTCCAGGAATGGTTCCAGCCTCAAGAGGCCCTCTGCCCTTGATCACTAATTGAGAAAATGCCTTACATCTGAATGTCATGGAGGAATGTACTTAAGGGAGGCTCCATTCTCTGTAATAACTCTAGCTTTTGTGAAGATGATATACAAAACCAGTTGGGATATCAGGTGTAGGAGTTCTCTGGTGGAATTTTTGGGGTCAATTACATATACTGCCTTATCATCTGCAAATAGTGATTTTTTACTTCTTCCTAGCCAGTTTGTATCCCTTTGATCTCTTTTTGTTGTCTAATTTGTCTGACTAGTATATCAAATACTATATTGAATAGGTAGGGAGAGAGTTGGCGGCCTTGTCTAGTCTGTGATTTTAGTGGGATTGCTTCAAGTTTCTCTCCATTTAGTTTGATGATGGCTACTAGATTTGCTATATATTGCTCTTACTATGCTTAGCTATGGGTACTGAATTTTTGATCTAATGAATAAGCATGTTGAACATTTCTTTAGGTACTTTTCAGCCATTCAATATTCCGCAGCTGAGAATTCTTTGTTTAGCTCAGTACCTCAATTTTAATAGGGTTATTTGAATCTCTGGAGTCTAATTCATTGAGTTCTTTGTATATATTGGATATTAACCCTCTATTAGATGTAAGATTGGTAAAGATCTTTTCCCAATCTCTTGTTTGGCATTTTGTGTTAATGATAGTGTCCTTTGCCTTACAGAAGCTTTGCAGTTTTATGAGGTTATTGATTCTTGGTCTTAGAGCATAAGCCATTTGTGTTCAGTTCCAGAAAATTTCCCCAATGCCCATATGTTTGAGGCTCTTTCCCATTTTTTCTTCTATTAATTTAACTGTATCTGGTTTTATTAGAGGTCCTTGATCCACTTGGACTTAAGCTTTGTACATAGCAATGAGAATGGATTGATTTTCATTCTTCTACATGCTGACCTCTAGTTGAACCAGCATCATTTTTTGAATATGCTATCTTTTTCCACTGTAAGGTTTTGCCTTCATTTTAAAGGTCAGATGACCAGTTGTATGTGGGTTCATTTCTGGGTCTTCAGTTTGTGATCCTTAAAATCTTAAACATCTACATTCTTTTTTACTTCTTTCTGTTTTTTATCTTTATTTAAACAAAACATAATTTCATTCATGTCAAAATAGTTTACATCCTAAATAGTATATAATAGTAATTGTACATATTTTTAAACAGGAAACAATTTGGGAAAATTAAAGGTTAGAGGTATTATCCAACAATTTCTTCCAGCCCAAAATACATTGTAAGTGAGTGTGTGCACCAAATATAATGTATTCAATGACTAATGATGTTTAATGTTTCACAGGAGAAATAGATTGATTATTTTTGGAAAGTAAGTGCAGGTTCTTCAACACATATATTAGAATTCATTTACCCAACACATTGTATTCATTTATCCAAGGCATAGAATCCAAGCATAATTTATAGTTATTTTTGAATTATTCAAATGAGAAAAGATAAAGTAAAAATCCATATTACTGTGTCTGTTTCTACGTATTTCATTCTGCTTTGAATTCCATGACAATACAAGAAACGTCAAAGAGAGGACTCAGTGACTTGAAAATCAAATAAGTGGTAAAAATAAAACCATGTATCATATCATACACAATCCACACGTATATTTGGGAAACAGCTCCCTAAAAATAAAAAGGAAAGATCTGTGATACAGTAAATATGTTCACATAGAGATTGAGACTAGATCCCTCGTGTGTGCTTTCTTCAATGCAGGGCACAGTATGGCACATGTATAGTGATTCATACATGAAGAAACTAGGCCACACAGGTCCTTTTACAGAAGCAAGTTGGGTATTTTCTGTAAGTAAATAGAATCCTGTTCTGCACATCTGAAAGTCTTTTTTGGAAGACATTAACAGACCTTGAAGAATTTGTTGTTTCTTTGACATGAAGAGGAAGATCCTTGATTTTTTTTTTTTTTTTTTTTTGCTTTTTCTGCTCTCAATGACTGAGCCTCTGTTATAGGTTTAAAAGTAGCAATACTGGCGATGAAGATTTTGAAGTAGCAGGTATCTTTTTTTTTTTTTTTAACTTGAGTATTTCTTATTTACATTTCGAGTGTTATTCCCTTTCACGGTTTCCAGGCCAACATCCCCCTAACAACTATCACTCCCCTTTTTTATGGTTGTTCCCCTCCCCATCCTCCCCCCATTGCAACCCTCCCCCCAACAATCACGTTCACTGGGGGCTCAGTCTTAGCAGGACCCAGGGCTTCCCTTTCATCTGATAATCTTACTAGGCTATTCACTGATACTTATGAGGTCAGAGTCCAGGGGTCAGTCCATGTATAGTCTTTAGGTAGTGCCTTAGTCCCTGGAAGCTCTGGTTGCTTGGCATTGTTGTACATATGGGGTCTCGAGCCCCTTCAAGCTCTTCCAGTCCTTTCTCTGATTCTTTCAACGGGGGTCCTGTTCTCAGTTCAGTGGTTTGCTGCTGGCATTCGCCTCTGTATTTGCTGTATTCTGGCTCTGTCTCTCAGGAGAAATCTACATCCGGCTCCTGTCAGCCTGCACTTCTTTGCTTCATCCATCTTGTCTAATTGGGTGGCTGTATATGTATCGGCCACATGTGGGGCAGGCTCTGAATGGGTATTCCTTCTGTCTCTGTTTTAATCTTTGCCTCTCTATTCCCTGCCAAGGGTATTCTTGTACCCCTTTTAAAGAAGGATTGAACCATTCATATTTTGATCATCCGTCTTGAGTTTCATGTGTTCTGTGCATCTAGGGTAATTCAAGCATTTGGCTAATAGCCACTTATCATTGAGTGCATTTTTGGGTATATGCCCGAGAGAGGTATAGCTGGATCCTCAGGTAGTTCAATGTACAATTTTCTGAGGAACCTACAGACTGATTTCCAGAATGGTTTTACCAGTCTGCAATCCCACCAACAATGGAGGAATGTTCCTCTTTCTCCACATCCTCGCCAGCATTTGTTGTCACGTGAGTTTTTGATCTTAGCCATTCGCACTGGTGTGAGGTGAAATCTCAGGGTTGTTTTGATTTGCATTCCCCTTATGACTAAAGATGTTGAACATTTCTTTAGGTGTTTCTCAGCCATTCGGCATTCCTCAGCTGTGAATTCTTTGTTTAGATCTGAACCCCATTTTTAATAGGGTTATTTGTCTCCCTGCGCTCTAACTTCTTGAGTACTTTGTATATTTTGGATATAAGCCCTCTATCAGTTTTAGGATTGGTAAAGATCTTTTCCCAATCTGTTGGTTGCCGTTTTGTCCTAACCACAGTGTCCTTTGCCTTACAGAATTTGCAGTTTTATGAGATCCCATTTGTCGATTATTGATCTTAGAGCATAAGCCATTGGTGTTTTGTTCAGGAAATTTTTTCCAGGGCCCATGTGTTCGAGATGCTGCCCTTGTTTTTCTTCTATTAGTTTGAGTGTATCTAGTTTGATGTGGAGGTCCTTGATCCACTTGGACTTAAGCTTTGTACAGGGTGATAAGCATGGATCAATTTGCATTCTTCTACATGTTGACCTCCAGTTGAACCAGCACCATTTCCTGAAAATGCTAGCTCTTTTCCATTGAACGGTTTTGACTCCTTTGTCAATAATCAGTGCCCATAGGTGTGTGGGTTCACTCTGGGTCTTCAATTCTGTTCCATTGGTCTATCTGTCTGTCTCTCTACCAATACCGTGCAGTTTTTATCACCATTGCTCTGTAATATTGCTTGAGTTCAGGGATAGTGATTCCCCCTGAAGTCCTTTTATTGTTGAGAATAGTTTTAGATATCCTGGGTTTTTTGTTATTCCAGATGAATTTGCAAATTGTTCTGTCTAAGTCATTGAAGAAATGGATTAATATTTTGATGGGGATTGCATTGAATCAGTAGATCGCTTGGTAAAATGGCCATTTTTATATATTAATCCTGCAAATCCATGAGCATGGGAGATCTTTCCATCTTCTGAGGTCTTCTTCAATTTCTTTCTTCAGAGTCTTGAAGTTCTTATTGTACAGATCTTTTACTTGCTTGGTTAAAGTCACACCGAGGTACTTTATATTGTTTGGATGTATTATGAAGGGTGTCTTTCCCTAATTTCTTTGTTGGCTTGTTTCTCTTTTGTGTAGAGGAAGGCTACTGATTTATTTGAGTTAATTTTATACCCAGCCACTTTGCTGAAGTTGTTTATCAGATTTAGTAGTTCTCTGGTGGAACTTTTGGGATCACTTAAATATACTATCATGTCATCTGCAAATAGTGATATTTTGACCTCTTCTTTTCCAGTCTGTATCCCCTTGACCTCCTTTTGTTGTCTGATTGCTCTGGCTAGAACTTCAAGAACTATATTGAATAAGTAGGGAGACAGTGGGCAGCCTTGTCTAGTCCCTGATTTTAGTGGGATTGCTTCAAGTTTCACTCCATTTAGTTTAATGTTAGCAACTGGTTTGCTGTATATGGCTTTTACTATGTTTAGGTATGGGCCTTGAATTCCTATTCTTTCCAGGACTTTTATCATGAAGGGGTGTTGAATTTTGCCAAATGCTTTCTCAGCATCTAATGAAATGATCATGTGTTTTTGTTCTTTCAGTTTGTTTATATAATGGTTGATGGTTTTCTGTATATTAAACCATTCCTGCATGCCTGGGATGAAGCCTACTTGATCATGGTGGATGATTGTTTTGATGTGCTCTTGCATTCGGTTTGCCAGAATTTTATTGAGTATTTTTGCGTCGATATTCATAAGGGAAATTGGTCTGAAGTTCTCTTTCTTTGTTGGGTCTTTGTGTGGTTTAGGTATAAGAGTAATTGTGGCTTCATAGAAGGAATTCGGTAGTGCTCCATCTGTTTCAATTTTGTGGAATATTTTGGACAGTTTTGGTATGAGGTCTTCTATGAAGGTCTGATAGAATTCTGCACTAAACTTGTCTGGACTTGGGCTCTTTTTGGTTGGGAGACCTTTAATGACTGCTTCTATTTCCTTAGGAGTTATGGGGTTGTTTAACTGGTTTACCTGTTCCTGATTTAACTTTGGTACCTGGTATCTGTCTAGAAAATTGTCCATTTCCTCCAGATTTTCAAGTTTTGTTGAATATAGGCTTTTATAGTAAGATCTGATGATTTTTTGAATTTCCTCTGAATCTGTAGTTATGTCTCCCATTTCTGATTTTGTTAATTTGGACACACTCTCTCTATCCTCTCATTAGTCTCACTAAGGTTTTATCTATCTTGTTGATTTTCTCAAAGAACCAACTTTTGGTTCTCTTGATTCTTTCTATGATCCTTTTTGTTTCCACTTGGCTGATTTCAGCTCTGAGTTTGATTATTTCCTGCCTTCTACTCCTCCTGCGTGTATTTGCTTCTTTTTGTTCTAGAGCTTTTAGGTGTGCTGTCAAGCTGGTGACCTATGCTCTCTCCTGTTTCTTTCTGCAGAAACTCAGAGCTATGAGTTTGCCTCTTAACACAGCTTTCATTGTGTCCCATAAATTTGGGTATGTTGTACCTTCATTCTCATTAAATTCTAAGAAGTCTTTAATTTCTTTATTTATTTCTTCCTTGACCAGGATATCGTTGAGTAGAGCATTGTTCAACTTCCATGTATATGTGGGCGTTCTTCCCTTATTGTTATTGAAGCCCAGCTTTAGTCCATTGTGGTCTGATAGCACGCATGGGATTATTTCTATCTTTCTGTACCTGTTGAGGCCCGTTTTTTTAACCAATTATATGGTCAGTTTTGGAGAAAGTACCATAAGGAGCTGAGAAGAAGGTATATCCTTTCGCTTTGGGATAGAATGTTCTATAAATATCTGTTAAGTCCATTTCGTTCATGACTTCTCTTAGTATGTCTACGTCTCTGTTTAATTTCTGTTTCCATGATCTGTCCATTGATGAGAGTGGGTGTTGAAATATCCTACTATTATTGTGTGAGGTGCAATGTGTGTTTTGAGCTTTAGTAAGGTTTCTTTTACATATGTAGGTGCCCTTGCATTTGTGGCATAGATATTTAGGACTGAGAGTTCATCTTGGTGGGTTTTTCCTTTGATGAATATGAAGTGTCCTTCCTTATCTTTTTTGATGACTTTTAGTTGAAAATTGATTTTATTTGATATTAGAATGGCTACTGCAGCTTTCTTCTTCTGACCATTTGCTTGGAAAATTGTTTTCCAGCCTTTCACTCTGAGGTAGTTACTGTCTTTGTCTCTGAGGTGTGTTTCCTGTAGGCAGCAGAATGCAGGGTCCTCGTTGCGTATCCAGTTTGTTAATCTATGTCTTTTTATTGTGGAGTTGAGGCCATTGATATTGAGAGATATTAAGGAATAGTGATTATTGCTTCCTGTTATATTCATATTTGGATGTGAGGCTTTGTTTGTGTGCTTTTCTTCTCTTTGTTTTGTTGCCAAGACGATTAGTTTCTTGCTTTTTCTAGGGTGTAGCTTGCCTCCTCATGTTAGGGTTTACCATTTATTACCCTTTGTAGCACTGGATTTGGAGAAAGATATTGTGTGAATTTGATTTTGTCATGGAATATCTTGTTTTCTCCATCTATGTTAATTGAGAGTTTTGCAGGATACAGTAATCTGGGCTGGCATTTGTGTTCTCTTAGGATCTGTATGACATCTGTCCATGATCTTGTGGCATTCATAGTCTCTGGCAAAAAGTCTGGTGCGGTACTGATAGGTCTGCCTTTATGTGTTACTTGACCTTTTCCTTACTGCTTTTAATATTCTTTTTTATTTTATGCATTTGGTGTTTTGACTATTATTTGACGGGAGGTGTTTCTTTTTTCTGGTTCAATCTATTTGGAGTTCTGTAAGCTTCTTGTATGCTTATGGGTATCTCTTTCTTTAGGATAGGGAAGTTTTCTTCTATGATTTTGTTGAAGATATTTTCTGGTCCTTTGAGCTGGGAGTCTTCACTATCTTCTATACCTATTATCCTTAGGTGTGATCTTTTCATTGAGTCCTGGATTTCCTGTATGTTTTGGACCAGTAGCTTTTTCAGTTTTACATTATCTTTGACAGTTAAGTCACTGATTTGTATGGAATCTTCTGCTCCTGAGATTCTCTTTTCTATCTCTTGTATTCTGTTGGTGATGCTTGTATCTATGGCTCCTTGTCTCTTCCTTTGGTTTTCTATATCCAGGGTTGTTTCCCTGTGTTCTTTCTTGATTGCTTCTATTTCCATTTTTAATTCCTTCAACTGTTTGATTGTGTTTTCCTGGAATTCTTTCAGGGATTTTTGTGATTTCTCTCTGTAGGCTTCTACTTGTTTATTTATGTTTTCCTGCATTTCTCTAAGGGAGTTCTTCATGTCTTTCTTGAAGTCCTCCAGCATCGTGATCAAATATGATTTTGAAACTAGATCTTGCTTTTCTGGTGTGTTTGGATATTCCGTGTTTGCTTTGGTGGGAATAGTGGGCTCCAATGATGCCATGTAGTCTTGGTTTCTGTTGCTTGGGTTCCTGTGCTTGCCTCTCGCCATCAGATTATCTCTAGTGTTACTTTGTTCTGCTATTTCTGGCAGTGGCTAGACTGTCCTATAAGTCTGTGTGTCAGGAGTGCTGTAGACCTGTTTTCCTGTTTTCTTTCAGCCAGTTATGGGGACAGAGTGTTCTGCTTTCGGGCATGTAGTTATTCTTATCTACAGGTCTTCAGCTGTTCCTGTGGGCCTGTGCACTGAGTTCACCAGGCAGGTCGCTTGGAGTAGAAAAGTTGGTCTTACCTGTGGTCCCAAGGCTCAAGTTTGCTCCTGCGGTGTTGCTTATAGGATCTCCGCGGGGGTAGCAACCAGGAGGACCTGTTCTGCCTTTTCAGGGAGGCCCTGTGCACCAGAGTCCCAGATGGCCTTTGGTGTTTTCCTCTGGAGTCAGAGATGTGGGCAGAGTGTAGTCTCTCTGGTTTCCCAGGTGTGTCTGCCTCTCTGAAGATTTATCTCTCCCTCCCACGGGATTTTGGTGCAGAGAACTGTTATTCCAGTTGGCCCCTTGGGGTTCTAGTGGTGTCTCAGACGCAGGGGACCTGCTGTTACTGTGCCCTTATCTACGGGAACCCAGAGGCCAATCATACAATTTCCTCTTGGGCCAGGGATGTGGGCAGGGGTGGGCAGTGTTGGTCGTCTCTTCTGCTCTGCAGTCTCAGCAGTGCCCACCTGTCTGGGCGGTGAGCTCTCTCTCCCACGGTGTTTGGGAGCAGTGAGCTGGTATCTTTTTTTTTTTTAATCATCAGATATATGGTAAATACAAATAGTTTGTGCTTTACATATTTAAAATTTAACAATATTTTATGGAATGTGATGAATAAACCATATAAAGTTGTTGACTAGCAAAAGATTTTGTCAGAAGACATGGATCAGTGAATAAAACTAGTTGTTGCATTGGAGACGATCTGCTTTTGTTTTCTAGTACCCAAATGTGGTTAACAACCATTTATTTTTAGTTTTTTTTCTTTTTTTTTTTTTCGGAGCTGGGGACCGAACCCAGGGCCTTGCATTAACAACCATTTATAATTCTAGTTCCAGAAGATTTGATCCCCTCTTCTGATTAACACTAGCCCTGGGTGTGCAATTGGTTCATCAGTATACATGTAGGCAAAACACTCATAAACATAAACAGAAAATAAAGTAAAACGAACAATGGTAGATTACCATAGTTTAGAGATTCAGGTTAGAATGTTGCATAGTGAGATGCCTGCTGTTTATTGATTATTACCGGTCAGAAAGCAGATTGTTCTTTCACAATAATTGTGTCTACCATTAGCAGGAAGGAGAGGGAAAGTGAGTAATATTATGGATATAGACAAAAACAACCATCAAAACAGCATTAGCAAGGAAAAGCAACAACAAATTATCACAGAAGCTAATACTCATGAGCAGACTAAAAATAAATTGCTGGAGTGAAGAATGAGGAAATAGCTCACTATATAGTCACTTTAGGGTTCCCTAAAATGGTCTCCCTCTCTTCTCTCTTTTTTATTTTACCTATTATATTTCTTTCAATAATATTCATTATTTGTGGACTTCAGAATCATGAACACCATGAAGAATATAGATATTACTCTTAGAAGATGGTTTAAGTTTCCCTAAAATTGAGGTGGGTAACTTGGATTTTAACTTTTCATGTATTCCTTTGCTGTCTGAAGTACTAGTCAGCATAAGGCATATGAATCCAAGTGTTGTGTGTGAATATTTAAAACTGTTCATTTTGAAAAACAATATTTACTACACTTGGTCAAACCACAACAAATATTACGGGCATGTGTTAAGTAGGGATGTGGGCACAGGAAAGATGAGGATGAAATTATGAGTATGGGATTTAAGTTTAAAGTAAGATTGACCATGGTGGATTAGGAATAGGAAACAGGAGTGTTGGGGAAGAGGCAAATAGTGCCATGGGTTGCTCCTCGTCACACTGCCTATGTGGGAAGAAATAGAATGTAAAACAGTGTTTGACCAATGAAGAATGGAAACTTGGAAAGAATATATCCATAAAAAAATAGAAGTCTCACAGTTAAATGCTGAAAGGCAGAATAGGAGATGCTGAGCAACAGAGGCAGTTTTGACTGTGGACAATTTGAGAAACAATTTGAGATCTAAGGGTGAAGAGCTGGAAAGTAATGGAGTCGGAGTAATGGACCTGACACCTGGAAGAGTAATAATTATATAGGGTCAAGGTAAATCAACCAACAGGGAAGAAACAGTTTATCTGTTTAGAAAACAAAAGAGTCACTCCCTCATCTATATCATTGTAATATCTATTTGCTCAATACTGTACAACAGTTCTTGTTTTAAAAAAAAATAAGAGTGATGTAAAGTACTGTCCAAGGTAAAGCAAGACCCACAAAAATGCGCCACCTACTGGCCATGGTTCCTTCATACAGGACAGCTCTGCTATGTAATTGTGAAACTCTCAATGTCACAATTATGCAAGACGATGAACTTCACAAAACTAAAGAAGAACAATGTTTGAGCAAAAGGAAGCAGTTGCTAAGGCAAAGACCCTCTGAGTAATTGGAAGAGAAATAGTATTTCCTCCATTGGAGAGCATGGGGTTGGGGAGTGTGCTGCACCATAATGCTAATAATGTAACACCTCTTAAGTATTTTAGCTGTGACAATAAAATCATATCCCATATTCACTATCTCTGAAGTAGCCATAGACCCAAGATGTCAGGAGTATTCTCATTATGTATAAGACTTAGAAATTGATCCTTGCTTCTGCTGGCACCAAGACAGGAAGTTCTTCTTGTTGGATCTCTATGAAAACTTTTTGCTCAACTGATGGGTCTCTATTTTTCAGATCCCACCAGGGAGCTTAAAGACTGGTCAACATGAGCACTCCACAGGCACCATTAATTTGACATAAACAGGATTTACATACTGCAATATACATTTAAAAATCTGAATAATACATTTTGTAATTCATTCAGCATGGCACTGGATGATGTGACTTTACATTATTTGTGTTAAAATTATGCCATTTATAAAGATAATAATTTTTAACCATTAAATCTGCAATGTAGGAGCCAAATTTGAGGATCAAACATCAATGATAATGAAGCACATAGCAATCTATTCACAGGGCTTCAGATATGGAACCTCCAAGAGGGTGGTAAATGCCAGAAATAGTAAAAGCTAAGCATAGAGCAATAAAAGTTGTATGTACCCATGCTATTAAAGAACTTATGTTTCCAAAGACAGCAGTTCATGTTAACAGAGATACAGATATTTTACTGTGTTAAGCTTCCGAGGAGGGATGTGTGTAACTACAACTGTTATTCTTTCATAGTGCAACAACAATGTACTGTCCGGAAGAAAAAAAAATTCATAGTACTTATTACCATTGTGACACTAAATTTCTTACTATTTTAGGATGTATTATCAGATATCAGGTGCCAGGGACCGGCCCCCACATTAGTCTTCTTTCTTGCTTTGAATCTTCTTGAAGCAGCAAAGGGGGAAGAGCATCTGCAAAGGGTAAGACCTTGTCTTATGAGATATTTAGGGTTGCTGTGTAATAAGTTTACTTATCTAAGTCTAAGTTATTATGTTACTGTAACTGATTTACTTTTCTATGTCTAAGTCACTATGTTCTGCTACAGTAACTGACCTTCTTTCTGTGTTCCTCTGAGGCCAGAAACTGCAGTCTCTGGCATTTAGTACCTCATTCTAAAACAGCAGGAGATAAAGTAGATTAATTGCTAGAGCCTTTCTCTTTTGTCCCTATGCCTCTTGCTTGTCAGGTTAGGGGGCAGTTTGGAGCAATAAACTTCTATTGAAACAAGAGAAGTGAATAGAGCTTGCAGAAGGAAAAACTTATACATAGCCAAATATGCATAAACCTATGTAATTTCATACACAGATTCATAAATGAGCATTTATACATTTCCACTCAGATTAAATAGGCCCAGCTTACATGCATTCTCACAATAACATTCTTACATGTACACATGCATACATTCACACAATTACATACTTACACACACATCCATACTTACATATGCATATGGAGCAAAAGAACTCATTTTTTTCTGGATGAAGAATGAGCTCCAATCTTTATTACATAGAGAAAGAAATAGCTTCTATCTTTTAATGCTAAATGAACTAAACCCAAGTTTGTAAGAGAAAAGACTTTTCCTTTTAGTAAGACTAAGCCTGCATTGCTATTAAGAAAGTACCTGTTCTGTCCCACGGTAAGGAGAAACCTACCTGCTCTAAATAAGTATATAATTCCCAAAGACTAAACATAATTATCATTTTAAAATAGAAACAGAGAGTACTAGTTGCAGTCATCTAAGGAACAAAAGGAATGGATATGTAATTTTATAGAACTGCTCAGGGGAATGTACCCTATTCTGAAAGTAGTTAGAATTTCATTGACCTTTGTTTAGTTAACTGGGCAGAACATTGATAAAAACAGAAATAAAGGCAACTTACCAAGAGTTGACAAACCTGCTCCTAATATATAAATATACCCTACTGGTTTACCTATCCAGTGCACACCAGGTGTACCTGGAAAACAATGTATTTATTTACTCAATATGGACAGCTCAATATGGCTGAAAAAATAGCTTCATATTCCATAAGATTGTTTCACAAGAACAGATACTGACCTTCCTTTAAATATAGCACCAAGAAAGCACCTATAGGAACAGGGGATTATAAAAATACCACTGGTCACTGGATCCTATGCTGATGTTCATTTTCTCACATACATGAATATGTTCCTGTACATAAACTTCTGTAAAACTGTTTTTTCTTAGACACATGGGCTTCCATGAATCCTGGACTGAATTGTTAAGACAAAGCCAGACAATCTAGGAGTCCTGACAAGCCATGTCCAGCCCCACTACCTTGCTTACTTGAATATGCACAGGGCACACCTACTCTTCCAAGAACTTCTTTATAAGAAACAGCATAGACATGAGTGCCCTTGCTCATTTCCTGAGTAAGTTTCTGTGGCTCTGGTTTGCATGAAGCATGATGACCCTGTATTCTCTTAGCTCATCCTGATCAAAGCTGAATGAATCTTCAAAGAAGCCACTTCACAAAAATATTCTACAATGTTTATTTGTTGTAGGTTCCCAGTCTAATATTAAGTGATTGCAGAGTTGGAGCATCCAGTCCTCTTAGAGATCACGACCATTGTTATAATTGTAAACTATACTATTTTTGAAATGGAGTTATTTTAAGGATTTATATATTTTTATTAGTTATTTTATTTACATTTCAAATGCTATCCTATTTCCAAGTTCACCAAACTTCGAACCACCATTCCATCCTCCCCCCCCCCCCGCTTCTATGAGAGTCCTTCCCCATGCACGCATCCACACTTCACGCACCACCTAGCATTCCCTTCCCCTGGTGCATTTGCCTTCACAGGACAAAGGGCCTTCCCTCCCACTGTTGCCAGATAAGACAATCCTCTGCTATATATGCAGCTGAAACCATGGGTCCCTCCATGTCTACTCTTTGGTTGGTGGTAGTTCCTGAGAGCTTGGGGAGGGGTTCTGGTTGGTTGATAATGTTGTTCTTCCTATGGGGTTGCAAACTCCTTCAGCTCCTTCAGTTCTAGCCTTAACTCCTCTTTTGGGGTCCCTGTGCTCAGTCCAACAGTTGGCTGTGAGCATTCCCTTTGTATTGGTCAGGTTACGACAGAGCCTCTTAGGAAGCTATGGCTCTTTGAAAATAAATAAGTGGTCAGAAAGAAATCCCTGACAAAACCCATGCTATGATTATCTTTACTGTCATCTTTCACCTTGCAAAAGTCTGACACAAATGCATTCTAGAAAATTTGTATTCTAAAATGAAAGCACAGAAATGCACACTGTTTACTGAGAGGTAAAGGATCTTTCAGAGTAGATCCCATGACCTCTCAGTAGAAAATAACATCTGAAGCCCGTAAAATCCCTCAACAAGTAAAGCTGCCTGCTGTAGAAGGTTGATGGTTTGAGTTGGGTGCGCAGGCACACTATACAGGTACAGAAGAAGACTAATGTAAATCGCTGAGACTAGGGCCACACAGTGTCCAAGGCTTCCTCTCTTGTAGGGCAACTTCTTATAACATGGGCCTTTCCCTTGGATTGTGTGGTCAAAAAGAGGCTCCAGTAGATAGTTTCCCTTGGCAGAGCTGAGCATTCACCCTTTAGGGGAAAAAACTCTATAGCAGTCAGATAACCTGCCAAGCACATCTCCTAAGGGCTCTAGGGAAACAACTCTGTGCCTATAACATCTACTATCTTGACTAGAATGTTTATCCCAGCTTTCAGAATGGGAGCTTCCTTTAAAAAGGAGAAAGAATTGACTAGAGACAATTAAGTGGATAGAGGACATAAGAGTTTTTCAGAGGACATGGTTTCAATTCAAAGCTTCCACATGGTGGTTCATAATCCTCTGAAATTCCAGGTCTAGAGGTCCAATGCCTTCGTCTAACCTTCCAGGATGCGTATTGTAAGGAAATAACTAGAGTTTAGACAAAACAGACATATATGCATATAAACAGCCAAACACATAAAATATAATGAAAAAGAAACAAATAAAGGCAAGAGAAAAGTGTCAACATCATGGGTAGGAGAAGCATTGGTTATAATGGAGCAAACATTTTAAATAAATGCCATCAAAGTTTAAAAGAAGGAATATTTCTGTGAAAATTATACATCATAGTAGAACTTCTGGCAGAATAGAAAGGATACTCTTTGATATCTTTATTATTGCTTTTATGGTACAGTAAATAAATCATCAAAGCATGAATGTGGAAGGCCAATGAATCATGCTGAGTCTATATGACTTGAATTCCGTTCTGCCTGGTTTTAAATATGTTCCTATTACCATAGAAATGACTAGTAGCAAATAAAACAAAAAAGGGAAAAAACAGGATGATATTATTTAATCCACACAGTCGCTCAGCCTCTGACACATAGCAGACCTACCTTATTTTAAACCAGTCCAATCTTTACAAACTCTAATTGACTTTACTTGAGATGGGAGTGAGAGGAGAATATGCATTGCTACACCCGCATGTTCTTTTTTTTATTCGTACCCATTACTCTGCCTTCCTTCTTCATTGCCCACTGTGATACTATAAATTCACTATGTCTTCCTAAAATGGAAGTCAACAAAAATTGCTTTTCGAGCCTCCCCGCTTCTATGCAGACTGGCCTGAGACACTCACTACATAGATTAAAAGTTTTAGCCAACAAAAACGTAAAGTCTCTGAAATATCTGGTCCTAGTTACCCTTATAAAATGTTCCATGTATCATGAAAAAAAACAATAAATGATAATATGTAAGAGATGTGATTACAGACCCTAAAGGGATTGAGTGCCTTCCCTCCCTGCCTTTGTATCCAGTTCTTATTTCACCTCCATCAATTCAAGTGGTTAGTTTCCATCCAAACAACACAGCTCTGGATGTCAGAATTCCCATTAAAATGTTATGGGGCTGTTCAAGTTATTCAGGATGACAGAGAGAATCGAAATCCATAACTTTCTATCTTCAGGAAGTGATATTCTGGTTCATAGATATCTGTGTGGCTTGTGAATTTTATGTGCCTACTTCACTGTACACATGAACAAAATTTGAGAAACTTTTCTTCTCTCACTGTAATCAGGACATCAAAATCAGATCAAAAGTTTGTGTAAAAAGCACTTTATCTACAAAGAAATCTCAACAGCCTTAAATCTCCAATTCATAAATTTACATTCTTTCAGTTCTATTCTTTTAAAGTGAATACGGACTCGATAAAGCCAATTTACAAGAGGAGTAAGTAATTTTTTCTATCTACATGACAATGTACAAAAAGGAGATGCACCCAGTGACTTATAAAATCTTGATCTTTGAACTATTGTTTTGTTGTTGTTCTTTTTTTTTTCTTTTTTGAGGCAAGGTGCATTTTAAGAACCTCCCTTAGGCTTTCACGGAGTTTAAATATCATAGTTCTACAGCTGGCACATTACATTGAGGAAAAGATGAGTTCTGGTTTTACAAGTCTCTCAGAGCTGTGCTCATTGGGTACACCGCACTCTTAATGGTAATTTATTAGCAAATATTTAGGATTGCCAGGGCTCAGTTAAAATACTAACATTTCAACTCTGGAGGTTTGACATGCAATCAAACCTGTCAAGTGACCTGAGATTGATTAATTTCATCCACAGAACCCACTTCAAAAGATGAATATAGTAATGCCCATTTGGTTATCTCTAAAGAAAAATAGTAAGGAAATAGGGAAGAATCACTGGAAACTTTCAGAGCAACTGACATTGAGTAAGAATACCCAGCAGAGCAGCAGGGGTAATGGGGTTTTTACCCTAACACAAGATTACAAGATTGAAAGTTAAATTCTAACATACATATATGCTCTGAGGAATATATGTGCATCTCTCTCTCTCTCTCTCTCTCTCTCTCTGACACACACACACACACACACACACACACACACACACACACACACACCAGAACTTCAATAATATTCTCCATTCTTTTCTATTATTCTCTTGTCGCTCCTTTGAGTAATATTCTGCTTTGTCTTCCAGACATTTTTTTCACACTTTTATGTCATTCTCATTTTTTTAACTAGAGCCCAGAATCTATAGTTAGGGTTGCCTGTAATCACATGTCAGTAACAAATTTACTTAAGCATGAATACTTTGCTAACAGCAACACTACCGAAGATTGACTTCTGTCACCCCATCAATCATTAACTGCAATAGATTCTCAGGGAGGAGGGGAGTTATGATTCCCCTTCTCTCTAGTGATTTACACATGTGTATATATATTTCATAGGCACAGTTCTGAACAACGCAATAAGGCAGCTGAGAATTAAGTTTCCTCATTTATTTGATCTCTGCATCTTGGATGTAGACCAGCTTCTGTATATTACTGCAGATGTGACTTCCTTGCAATGATAAAGTTTTTTCTTTTAAAAAACTGTGTGTAAAGGTGATTTGTCTGTATGTATTTGTATGTACATCATGTGTGGCTGATAAGAGGTTGAGAAAAGAACATCAGATTGATAAGTCTCCATGTTAGTGCAGAGAAATAAATATAGGTCCTTTAGAGAAATAGTCAGACCTCATATCTCTTGAGATAATCCTTGAGCCTTTGGACTATATTCTTGGATTATGAGACAGAATAAACTTTTATATAGTTTTTATCACAGCAACAGTAAAATTATGTAAACTAAGAAGATAGCAGGGTAAATACATACAAGCAGAGGTGATTTGTTACTCTGAAGAAGATCCTTTCCTAGAACCTTTATGAAGGGTAATCATGTCCTCATGTCAAATCTCTTACTAACTCATCTGGAACATTGAACATCATTGCTACTATTTGGGCACACCTTAGTGACTCTATACTGTCTGAAATGTCCAAATGTTTATCTTTCACATCCTTTCCACTGATGTATATTCAGCTTTGGAAAATGGATATGGCAGTCAACATTGAACATTTGAGACTAAAATGAGTATTTCTTAGGTAGTAAATCTCCAGTTTAGAACATGATAAATTATATGAAGAGAGGACAGAAAGACAGCGATAGTATCCTGAAACATTCCCAGAATAACATAAGATACATACAATGAACACTATTCAAAAAAGGGAGTTTGGGAATTCTAAAGACTCCTGATATTAGATGGCTTTAATCAATGTAAATTGGCAGAACACAGATAAATGAAGGTACGCAGATTACTTAGGTGAAGATGAAAGACCCATCCTTCCATATAGTCATGACTCAACAGTAATTTTAAGTCTTCTTAATGTTCACTTCAAGAGCATTATTGTACTGGAGCAAAGAATATATATATATATATATATATATATATATATATATATATATATATTGCTACCTACAATATCAATAGTCAAAAATGAAATGACTGAAATGGAAAAAATTCATGAATTAGGGTATAATGCCAATTGTTTTTATAATTCTATAATGAACTTTTTCCTTTGGGTGATCGATATTTATAAAAATACATTATAAAGTATAAAATCAAATACAAAGCTAATCTACCTTTCATTCTAACTCTATTCTAGTTCATTGTGTTATATAGATGTTAGCTTTGGTTAATTTTAATGTTCAATATTATTTAATTTGAATTCTTAAGATAAAGTTTAGAATTTTCTTTTTAGATGTACATAATGTATATGGTTATCCCATAATTTCTGTGATTATTTCAGAAGATCAGTCAGCATATTTAATAATCATGTACCCCAGAATGAGTATGAAGAACAGAGAGTGATAAAAAAAAACACAAAACTTATATTTTCCCACTGAATCTGTTCTCTGACACTCAAAAATGTTATCTGAAGACAGACATATTCTCTTCCTTCCTGCCTTGGATATCTTAATATTCTTGTGCTTATGCTGACTCCATATGAGGAGCCCAGCTAATACTACAGGTGGCTCTAATCATACATATCCCTGCTGATTTGCATGTGGCCAGAGCACAGCCGACATCTAGGATTTCTTCAGCCAGTGTTGATGCTAATGTCAGAAGTCCCTCTCAGTGAGGATACAGCATCAACATAGGGGTCCTTGCTGAGCTCCTGGGGCTGTTGCTGCTCTGTTTTTCAGGCAAATGTGGCAAAAGTAGAAAATAGTATGTTAAATGCTGTCTGCATTTTTATCACAGTTATTACCATATGGTTAACCATGTATATTTGTTGAGTGTTTCCAATCTCAGATATGAGATGTGATATCTAGATGACCCAGTCGCCACCCAGTCTGTCTGCATCTCTTGGAGACAGAGTGACCATCACTTGGCATGTCAGTCAGAACATTAGTATTTGGTTAGGCTGGTGCCAGCAGAAACCAGGGAATCTTCCTAAACTATTAATCTATCAGGCATCCCACCTGCACTGAAGAGTTCCATCAAGGTTCAGTGGCAGTGGGTCTAGGACAGACTTCAATTTCACCATCAGCAGCCTGCAATGTGAAGAAATTGATGGGTACATTTATAAAAATGATTGATCGTTCCATGTCGTGTAGCAAGGCTATAATTGAGAACATTATATAAAACAGGATGTGAGGGAATATAATTTTGGAAGTATTGGTAGTGAGAGATTTAACAGGGTTTTTTTTAACAAGTCAAGAATTTTTATTAAGTCATATATTGAGAAAAAAAAAGATGGCATTGACTACACTGAGTCTGTCTTTTAAATTCTTCTGTTTCTTTAATATGCAAGTGAATTTCTACTCAAATAATGTAAAAGATCGACTGCTAATTTCATTTCAAGTTATTGCTTGGTTATATAGACTCAAAGCTATTGGTTTAAAGATTATTTTCCCCAACAATTTCCTTTAGATTCCTTATGGAATTGCTTAATACCATTTAATGAGGTATTTATAATGAAGAACCTTTTAATGAGATTTGAGAATCAAAATAGGAGAGTGCAGTATCAACAAGCAACTACAAACAGGTACAAGGATAGGACTATAGAACCACCTTTTATCATTTAATTGGGCTATGGGAGCAAGTCACAAGGACACCTGCTCTGTTGCTTTGTGTTTTTATTGCCAGATGGGCCCTGGTTTCTAGGTTATAAACAGAATCTGCCTTACATACAGCATAAATATTATTGACCATTGGATACCACTTTATATAAGCCAGTTAATAAATATAATGCAGAGTCTACATTTCCATGTTGAAGTGGCTTTTCATGTGTAAAGGGCTTTCACTTTGCTGTACAGCCCCAGCTGATGATGCAATGCTGATATCTAGTATACAGTGACCTATGTGCTTATGAACAGAATATGTATTTCTGTGTTATAGAAACAGAAGAGAATGGCACAGAGGTAGGCTGCTGCTTCTACTAAAACCTGAGAGTATCTTAGTAAGCAAGGTTCTCTTTGAAAATATTCTCAGACAATGTAGGGTATAACAGTTGAAGAGCAGGAACAGCCCCTCCTGTTACTCTGCATACTGTAAGTTCTGACTTGCACCACTGTGGGAGGGATACACTAATAGAGCCAACAGGAGTAAGATGAAACACCTTCAGATTCCAGGCTTTAAAAAAAGTGAAATGTGTCCTCTGCCTCTGAACCTTGATGGAATCAAATCTTCCAATTTGGATGCACTATAGGTCAAGAGATTAGGAAATTTTCTTGATTTCTTCTGATACATTGTTGACCAGCAAGTAATGGTACTTCTTCTCCCAGAGTTGTAGATGAAAAGAATGGAGTTTGGGATATCAGAATGTCAGAACTGGAAACAGATAATAAGAAGACAAATCTAATAGCCACTGAATGAAGCATATTAAATGAGAAATTACTTGAGCAGCTAGACATTCATCACAGGACTAGATAATCAATTTGTTGTCTTTCTTTTACAGATGCAAAGCAGGAGGAACCCAAGAAATTCAGTGAGAACTTCATGTCCATGATGTGTTCTGACTGTCACTGTCTCCTATCAGAATGTGACTAGCTTATGAAGGGGTCCTCAGGGATGAGGCTTGGCCTTGGGCGTTTGCAAATCAGCAGCATTTTTTCAAGGCTGGGCACAGCTCAGAACTGACTTACAATAGTTCTGCCTGATCTAGCATCTACAGCTGTCCCAGATGAGAACTGTGATCCCCTTTTCTACAAAGCGAAAAAAAAATTAATCTTTACTCTGAAAGTAGCATGGTGTTTTGAATGATTCCAGGTTCAGTGCATGATTTCTTTGCTACTGTCCCATTAGTATCACGTAATCTAACACAGCACAGCTCCTTTATGTAACACAGCAAAGGATTCAACCTGATGGAAGGATATGGTGAGTATTGGGGAGTAAGACTCCAAGAGCACAGAACAAATTATATATCTCCAAGGTACCATCAATCAACATATGTCCTTCTGTCTTTCCTTCATGGTTTACTGAGATATAATCTCTAGGACTTATAAGACAATTTGTTTAAATTAATTTGTTCTCAGGAAGTTCTGGGAAAGGCCTGCTCTATCAATATTTGCTATGTGATCATTGATGTTTATTCACAGAATTTCTCATTTTATGTTTCTGATCATGATTTTCTGAATTCCAACAGCCTTCCTTGGTGGGGGCCTGCCAAGGTGGTTCTTCTTCTGGTTCTCTCTTGAAGGTACAGGAGGGACAAGAGTATCCACTTGGTCTTGCAAGTTATTTAGAGTTGCCTTTATTATAATAAAATATTAACCTGTCTATGGTCTAAGTCTTTTTGTTTCTATATCTGACCTGGCTGTCTGAGTTACTCTGAGGCCAGAAAGCTGCAGCCTGAGGCATATAACACCTCATAATAAAACAGCAGACTGGAAATGTAAACAAAAATTTTCCAATAAAACAAACAAACAAACAACAACAACAACAACAATGCAGACAGATTAAGTAAAATAGCCTTTATTGTGTCTCCAAAGTAACTGCTGAGTTCTAACTTCCAGTCTTCTAGTTGAAGTAACAGGAAGGAAAAGGTACACTTTGAAAAGCAATTTTAGAATTAGATATAGCACAATTCTTCACAGACATGGAAAAAGTAATTCTCAATTACATATGGAAAAATAAAAAAAACCCAGGATAGTGAAAACTATTCTCAAAAATAAGAGAACTTCTAGGGGAATCACCATCCCTGGCCTCAAGCTGTACTACAGAGTAACAGTAATAGAAACTGCATAGCATGGGAACAGAGACAGATAGATTGATCTGTGTAATAGAATAAAGGAAACAAAAAGAAAGCCACACACTATGGACACTTCACCTTTGACATAGAGGCAAAAACCAAACCAGGAAAAAAGACAGGATTTTCTTTTTTTTAATTTTATTGTTCTTGGACATTTTATGTATTTACATTTCAAATACTATTCTCTTTCCACCCACTCTGCCCATCTCCATCCCCCTTCCCCTGGCGCAATGAGGATGCTCCACTCCCACCCATGGACTCCAACTTCATCGCCCTGGCATTACCCTACACAGGGGAAATGAGCCTTCACAGGATAAAGGGCTTTTCATCCTATTGATGCTGGACAATGCTATTCTTTGCTATACATATGAGGCCGGAGTCGTGGTCCCTCCATGTATATTCATTGGTTGGTGGTTTAGTCTCTGGGAGCTCTGGTTGGGGTCTGGTTGGTTGATGTTGTTGTCCTTCCTATGGCTTGCCAATCCTTCAGCTCCTTCAGTCTTTTCTCTATCTCCTCCATTGTGGTGCCCAACTCAATCAAATGGTTAGCTGAAAGCATCCTCATATGTATCAGTAAGGCTCTGGCAGAGCCTCTCAGGAGACATCCATATTAGGCTCCTGTCAGCAAGCACTTTTTGGCGTCAGCAATAGTGACTGGATTTGGTGGCTGCATACGGGATGGATCCCCAGGAGGGGTAGTACCTCTGGATGACCTTTTCCTTAGTTCCTGCTCCACTCTTCGTCCCTGTACATCCTCCTGTGAGTGTTTTATTCTCCCTTCTAAAAAGGAATGAAGCATCCACATTTTGGTCTTCCTTCTTCTTGAGCTTCATGTGATCTGTGAATTTTTCTTAGGTATTCCAAGCTTTTGGGCTAATAAACTCTTATCAGTTAGTGCGTGCCATGTGTCATCTTTTGTAACTGAGTTACCTTATTCAGGATGATATTTTCTATTTCCACCCATTTGCCTAAGAATTCCATGTAGTCATTGTTTTTAATAGCTGAGTAGTATTCCATTGCGTAAACGCACCACATTTTCTGTATCCATTCTTCGATTGAAGCACATCTGGGTTCTTTCCAGCTTCTGTCTATTATAAATAAGGCTGCTGTGAACATAGTGGAACATGTGTCCTTGTTCTATGTTGGAGCATCTTCTGGGTGTAATCCCAGGAGTGGTATAGCTGGGTCCTCAGGTACTACTATGTCCCAGATACCAGGAAAACAAAAGCTTCCCTGAACTCAAGGGATTGATTTTAGCTAAAATAGGAAATAAATGGAGGTTTAACTTGTAAAGATCACCTATAGTACAGAGGCAAGTTCCTCACCTGAGGGAAGGAACCACCTACCCATCTCAAAATTTGTAACCCTGAAATGTTCTTGCCTAAAGGAAACACAGGGAAAATAAATGGAACATAGTGAAGGAAAGGACATCCAGAGACCAGCCCACCTATGGATCAATCCCATCTGCAGACAGAAAACCCCAGCACTATTGTTGATGCTAAAAAGCACTTGCTGACAGAAGCCTGTTATGGATGTTCTTTGAGCGGTTCTAACAGCACCCAACCAATACAGATGCAGACCGAGCCCAGCGACCTTAACGGAAGAGCTAGGGGAAGGACTGAAAAAGCTGAACAGGATTGCAACTCCATAGGAAGAACAATATCCACTGACCTGATCACCCAGAGATCCCAGGGTCTAAGCCACCAATCAAAGACTATACATGGAGAAATCTATGGCTCCAGATACATATGTAGCAGGGGATGGCCTTATCTGATATCAGTGTGAGGGAAGGTCCTTTGACTTGTGGAGGTGATGCAGCAGTGTAGATGAATGCTAGGGCACTGAGGTGAGAGTGGATGGGTGACCACTTTCATACAGGGAAAGGAGACAGGGGAAAGGGAGATGGGATATGGGGTTCTGGCAGGGTAATGAGGAAGGGGAATACCATTTGAAATATAAATGAATAACATGATTAATAAGAATGAATAAAAATAAAAATACTAATTTTTAGGGTTCAAGTTTAAAAAACATACCATGTAAAAGGTAAGTCCCTGAATGAATACCATAATTAAAATTTGAAATGTTTCATTTTAAATAACTAAATAAATCAAAAATAAATCAAAGCAAATTTAGATAAAATATTATGTTGTTCAGGTACAAGGTGCTATGCTTTTGTGGGGGGAAACCAATACATTTGACAACTGTGCAATCTCAAGCAAAACTTTTTAGTAGTTATCACTTCATGTAGTATATGGATAGCTTGTGTGAAGTAATCATTTCAGACATCCATAACCTTCACTCTGCCGATTTTTTATGTGAAATTGGCCTGTGACATACTACAACTGAACCTGTCAGGAAACCCAAAGTTCAGGGTTTAAGCTTGTTAAATAAGGTGTGATGTGTGTCCTGATTCTGTGGGTATGAATCAAATCACTATCTAGAATGCTCTGACCAGACCTGCAGGTGATGGAGATTTCATTTTATAGGTGACATGTAATGTTAAGGAGAATCTGGGTTATCATAACAGCATTAATGGAAGTCAAAACAATAAGAAGGACAAAATAGTGTGGAAAATTCATGAGAAATGTGTAACACTAACTTTATGTCACACATTTCAAGTGAGGTTTTAATATATTGTGGATAAAATTTATTTCTGCATAACAAAAATAATTAATCAAAACATGTGAGTAAAAAAGACATATTCTTAAAATCATGTAGATTAGCCCCTTTGATTCTATCTATGTCAAAATCTTTCCAGTATCACAGATATCCTCCCATTCGACATATAAGTTTCACAGATCTAAAGCTCACATGTTCATCCTGGTAGAAGAGACTAGTGATTTTCCATATGGGCAGAAAGAACATAGTCTGACGTTACTTCCTCTCTCCAGTCATATGCTGTATCTCCCTCATATCCTATCCAGGAATGTAGAGTGTTGGGCGTCTTAGTAACTGGACATGGGAACTCACTGTGAGAAGATGAATTTAGGAGATTGAAAAATGCAAGGCAAGATTGCTGCTGAACTTTTGTTTCAGACTAGGAAGGGTAGGCCCTCCTTGTGTAGCATATGCAAAGGTCATGGTGCATGAAAGGAGTAAAGGTATAAAAAACAATTATTCATTGTTTTTATGTGTGAAAAGACACAAAGAATAGCTTCAGGGTCAGAGGGAAAAGTGACAGAACAAAATGTATTTGATGATAAATACTCAAAGCAAAATGATTAAAAAATATCCAATATGTAAAGGCAGTACTTGAAACCTCACAGTATTAATAAGCACTTAATTAATATAGGTAGGTTGGAGGGAATAAGGATAAAGAAAACCTTAGTCAGGTAGTTCATTGGGAGATGAGCAATCATGCATGTTGCTGCTTTCTAGTTAATGCTACATGGTCCTGATCTGAGAAGCCAGAACGGTAAAGAGATAATTGGCAAATTTTTCTGCCTATCTGTTACTATGCTAAACTTTTAACAATGTCAAATACAGGAGACAAAGTGTTACTTAAAACAAAATGAATTGCTCTCCTAAATATTTCTTAAATATTTAGCATTTAATCATAAAAATAAAAAAATCAAAATAACAGCAGTATTAAATAGACTTGTGAAAACATTTTCATGTAATGGAAAGGTATCTCTCAATCTTGGTCTTTGGTGATATTTTTATAGGTTGTGAAAAACAGTTTTTATGCATTAAGTTTACATAGGATTTATGAGTTTCTCATACTTCTGTCAAGTGGGCATATTGGAAAGATGTCAGAGAAGCTTGCTTCACAGGAACAATACTCTGGTCAGGTAGACATATTCATCAGCTGCAGTGAATGAGACAGTGCTCTACATTCATGTATGGAAGCAGGTTATTGTACCACTATTAATCTTACTGACCCTACAAAGAACAACAACTCTGTGTTCTGGGAAATACAGAAAGCTACCAGAAAGGAAGTCCAAATCACAAGCCAAACTGGAATGTATATGATGATTCCACAAATATTAACAACAAGCAATTCATTGATTGAATTGATATGATTATGATTAGAAAGCTAAACAGGAAAATATCTTCTTCCACACAAAAACATTGATGCCTAATGCAAACATCCTCAAGATGAAGTCTGGCCCCTACTTCTTGACATGCGTCAGAAAAAAAGAGAAAAAGGAACAAAACTGTTTCTATGTCCAATATGGTTCTGCTGGTGTTGATCTGAGCAGTCAGTAGGAAGATCATAAAACTGGGCTTTACATATTGACAAAGGGATCAAATGTCTTAAATACAGAAATTTAGTTTCTTATTGTTTAGAAGTCTTGAAAATCCAAGGTCAAGTACCAACAGTTATTCATTAAATGCTGTTTCTATGTTTCTAATTGGCCACTTCGATGACCGGATCTCACAGAGCTTTCTCTGATACACATGATCAATGACATAGAACCTGTCATTGCCTCCTCTGAGCAGGACACTAATATTATGGGATTATCTGATCCCTGTAGCATCCAATGTGAACTTCATTCATTGTTAAAATTTCTCCAACATTGAGGTTTATGATTCATCATATAAATCAGGAGGTATAGTCCAGTTTATATTATATATCTGGGAATCCATAGAAGCGACAATAGAGAGAATTTAAAATCAAGCCAAAACTTCTAACAAGAGAGTACAAAACACAGAATTAGTTTTGCTGATAACATAGTATCTCAAATATCTTCCACATGGCTCTGCTCAGACTGTAGAACCTGTTCAATCTCATAAGTCTAAGTGATAACAACTTGACAATTCCACTTTATCTTTATAAATAGCACAAAATAGATACTCTGCACTTTATTGAGTTTGTCATTTGAAGGTTTTTACTTTACATTGCCAGAATACAATATAATTACATGATTTCTCCATTCCCTCTCCTCCATCCAAACCATCTCATATAATACTTATTTTCTTTTTAAAGTTCATGTCCTCTTTATTATTATTGTTGTTACACAAACATATGTACATTTGTGTACACACATATATGTGTTTCATACATATTTATGTATATTAGATACATATTCATGCCCCTATTCATATTCAGATATATGAGCTCTACAATACAAAAGCTATTAACCAGAAAGGGTACTCAAGAAAAGAAACACCTAAGACTTCCTGCTCTGGTAAGATTGTGTTTGGAGCTAAATCTCTGTAGGTGGAAACTCAAATTTTGATGACAGTAGTAAACATTCACATCCTCGGCCTCCACTCTACTGATTTTCTGTGTGAAATCTCTCCCTGAACCACTACCACTTATGCTGTCTGGGACTCAAAAAAAATCTGTTGGAAACATCATGGGTCAAGATCTGAGGAGTCTGTCTGGCTTCTTCACGTACCAATTCAAGACAGTGTGGTTACATATTCATGTAAGAGACACTTACTAGACCTGCAGGAGATGGAAGCCGATTGTCCAGTTGTGACAGCTATAGAGATTGCAGCCTGATTCACCACAATTTTTACACTGGCTTCTGAAATAAGAGAAATAAAAAGGTATATATAATTATAATTATACAATGAATAATTTTTCATTCCTTTATTTAGGTTTAACTTATTGTGTTCATGAATTCCATTTATATTATAAAAAATCCAACATAAAATACTTATGTAGAGAGTGGATGAAGTGCTCTAGAAATCACCAGGTTCATTCCTTTAAGTGCTTGTCAGAGTTGTCCCCAAGAACATAGGTTCTCCTCCCTACACCACTAAACCTCTAAACCTCATAGATCCATTCTGGAGAAAAAGACTAGCAATCACACACATGAGCAGAACATGCATCTGGATCAGCAGGGCCCCAGAAATTCCCATCCTTCCACATATTTCTTCTTCATTTCTCTCCTTAACGGGGATACAGAGCAAAAGCAACCCTGGGAGCTGAGTATGGTATATCATTCTTAGACCTTGATATGAAGAGTCCTGAGTAGTCATGACAGAAAGAGAGACTAGTTTTTGTCTTGGACTTGAAATATAAGTCTCTCCTTATGGAACAATATGTAAATCCCTTGCTTAGGATAACTGTGAAAAGTACCTAAAGTTGAGAGAATTCTACTCTTCAGAGTGAAGAAACATAAGGTGCCATATTTTGTAGAACCACGGATATAGCAGGGGTTGGCAGGGAGCAGATAGTCTCCATTGGAATTGGGTGAGTGGAGACAAATAAAAATAAATCTCTAAGGTCTGGGCATGACAAAATAGCATGAAGGACATATATTTTATGTAACTCTGTGTTCTACTCAGCAAGAGGGAGGAAAATGCTCACTCAACTGCTTGACTTCTTCTAGGCTATTCCAGAGAAGGAGTTATTATCTGCCCCATTAGTATTAATGTTCACAAGTTTTACTTATCCATATCAGTGATTTAATCTACTTGAAGGAGAGTGCTTGTATGATAATTAAGAAATGTTAGTTTTTTTAAGTACAAGAAGGACAAAGAAAGTAAGTGAAAAAGACTCTGTCATGTACAGTTAAACCTATGGCCATCTCTGAGGTAGGAGGAGAAAGTTTCTATTTAAGACTTGTGCTTTTGTCATTATTCCCTCCAGCGTACTAATAATTTCGAGTTTATTAGACCACCTATACTGACCATGTTCAGCATCGTATTATTTTCTCATCATGCCCCACATTTTGTTTTATTATTTTAAACCCAGATATAAAAGATTTTTTGTGTTATTTTTAACCTAAGAATCATATTACACTAACCAGAGCATTTGAATATTGCTTCCTTCACAAGTCTGAGATGCAAGTATGAGATAAAAGCTCAGTTGTACCCTTGCCCCAAATGATCACAGTCCTTACTTCTCTTTCTCAAAATGAGTCTCTGTGTTTATCTGCAGGGGCTGCTAATGATCTGACAAAATATTTGTCTCAGGGTTTCTAGTGGTGTAAAGACAATGAATTTCTATATATTTCTCTTTTAATATAGGCATTTTATTTGCATAGAATTGCAAAGTCTCTTAATAAGCACACATAAAAATATTTTTATAAATATTACAAGGTAATATCATAATTAGAGATACTAAGTAACTTTGGTAATTATTAGTTCTGAAAATAACCACCAAATACTACACTGAGAAGTTGAAAGCGAAGATAAACTGGAAGATGAATGAAATAATTTATTTGGTCCCTAGGTTATTGATCACTACTATGATAAGTTCATAGGTGTAGCCTAGACTATTTCTTACCCATGAAATATTTATTGGTGTTTGAAAATGCCTAAAGAAACTCTCCCAAATATGAAGACCAATATTATAATATACTATGTTATCATGTAGGCAGAGATATTTGCCACAAGTTGAACTCTTGAAAATATTGAAATATATTACAAAAGAATTGACTTAGCTGAGACCCCAGGAAAAAAATATAGGTCTCCTCATGCTGGGTAGGAGTTGGGGGTGTACTTTAATATCAGCACTGATTTATTATATATTCATTTATTTTTATAAACCAGTTTTATGATACAGAACATTTGATCTATAAAAGAACAATTAAAATGCATTAATCAGCCCTGTGGTACCTAGGGCATCTGGAAAAAAGTCACTGAAGCACCTGTTCTAGCCACACACTGGGTGACCCCAAGTTGTGTTAGACATGACAGAAAATTGGGGCAGAAAAAGAAGCTGAGCATTTCATTCACTTTAGAAAGAGGAGGAACTGAAAACACAGTAACAGTGAAGAATAGGAAGATGTGAGGACCATGCATAATCACCTGAGAACATTAATTGCCTAGACTGCCACTAAGGGGTCTTTTGTCCATGCCAAAGTAGGGATCCATGCTGAAGTCTGTTCCCCATGTTGCTACCAAAGGCTATACAGATGTCAGTAGTCTAGATTACTGCCTGAGACCATGTTGATATCAGGGGGCTGTGCTGATGCTAGGGGCCATGAGATTACCAAACTGATCTGAGTGGCCTGTGTTGCGACTTAAGGCCACGGTGACGTCTTGGCCCAGGTTACCACTAATGATCATGTCACAGTTCATGGTCCTTATGCAGCTATAGTATGTACCTATGTTGTTGCTTCAAGTTACCACCAAATGTCATGCTTATATCTGTAGTATGGGCTGCTACCTGAGACCAGGTAGATTTTTGAGAGCTGTGCTACTGCTGCCATTAGATATACTATTATGAGTGGTCTGTGCTTCCCCATAAAGCTATGGTGACACTTGGACCCATGCTGCTATAAGGATATATCTGAGTATGTGGTCCTGAATCCAGGATCTGTGTTGATATTCATGGCCTCTGTTACCACCAGAAGCCATGTGATGTCCCCATTCTAGTTTGTTGCCTAAGGCAATGCTAAGGTATTAGCACTGTACCGAGCTGGTGCTGTACATCGACTCTGCCAGGAAAGCTTGTCTTGCACCTTGCTGGCCATCACACTCAGGAAAGCTGTCCCTGTGCCTTGGAAGCTACCACACTCAGATGAGCCTGGGTATTCTAGGAGAGCTGGCTCTTATAGCATGGGTGCTTGAAAGCTGGCCCCTGTGACATGAGAGCAGGACAGCTCGTCCCACACCTTGCTAGAACAGCACACTGGAGCTGTACCTAGTGGTGTTGGCGTGGAAGAGCAAGCCCTGGTGTGTAATGGTGGTAGAGCTGGCTCTGTTCCTCACATAGGCAAACTGGAAGAGCTGTCCTTGGTGGTGTTATAGAGGTGCTGGCAGGCTGGCCAACTCAGTTTCTACCTAGACAAAGATCCCGGCTCCTGATTGCATTCAATCTAACATCTACCACATCTGTGACAGGCTGGCATTAGTGAATGGGCTAGTTCTGTAGATCCAAAGCTGCAGGATCCCCATGACATGAAGCAACAACAAGATATCCAAGAGAAGTCCCAGTGAAGATCTTGTATTGAAAGTGTAGCAGAAGGCAGAGGCCTTAAATCACAATAATGACTCACTGCAGTAAACATTTGCAAATAAAGAGGTTTGGACCAAATGGTATACTGTGTGACACGTTATGTATGATACACCAAAAAATGTTCCTTTTTCTTTTCTTTTTTTGGGGGTAGTGGGGTGTGGTTGCAAGGGCAGGGGTTAGATATTAAAGTACAGGGAGGTGAACAGCATGGGGCACAAAAAGAATTAATAAAAAGTTAAAAATTCATTAACTTATTTAGATTGAACATATAACACGAAAAGCATGCACACACATGTGCATACACACACAAACACACATCACTATCCTAGAGGCTGTTAGGAAGACACTAAAGATTGGGAGATTATTATGACATCAACACCCCTTCTTGTGATGTTATGTCTCATTTAAATGATTCTGAGTTCATTTGTTTTAAATGGTGAGTTCGTGGAGAGTACATTTGCCAGATCCCTTCTCTGAGTTTATTGGGTTTCCCTCTGCTGGTCACCTAATATAATGTCAGTGGACAGTAGACATTCATACTTGTGTCTCCATAAACAGGACTGAGCACTGTGAATAGTCTAATGCAGTTTTATTAAAGTTGTAAAGGTCTGGAAGCACAACAGCCACATATTCTTTGTCTTGGTTCAGCATTTTGTCAAATGCCTTGCTTTTTTTTAATAGCATGTGCAGATAAGTGTTTGATTATCTGAACATTCATAAAGAATTCCACTATATACTATGGTAATAATTCTATGCAATTTTAAATTGAAGAATTAAAATACTGCAAGGATTCAAATGTCTTAGACTTACATACACTAGAAGGATGTAAAGAAATGTAAAATTCCTTTCCCATCGAAGAAATATTTCAGGGTTCTGGATTTCAAAATGTCCCATTATTGTCTTTTGATTTAAAAGAAAATATGCTACCTTCTATATTTTAGCATATATAATTACTCCGTCCTGAATAGGCATCCATAGCTACTACATAACATTGATTGCTGTGTCATATGACCTAAAAGATACAGTTATAATTCAGCTTAAATCAAAAGAGGACAAATAGCAGATTTTTGAAACAGTGGCATTTTATTTCAGTCATCAACCAAACTATAGCATACTTTTAAAGTAAAGACATTGTTTGTATTAATTACTTCAGGACTTTGAGAAATGTCTTCATTAAGAGTCACAATACCAACTGTTGCAATATGTAAGTAACACAGTGGCATCCTAGTAAAATAGAAATCAATAGTTCTTCACTGTGATAAAAAGTGTCCAGGACCCAGTGTCCTGTTAGTCAAGTATGTGTACTTTCCTTAAGCATGTGCCAGCACTGGTAAAAAAAAAAAAAAAAAGAATAATAGACTTGCCAAAGTTTACACATTTAATTGGCTGAACACTTCTCAGTTTTATCATGAAATTTAAAACGGGTAGTTTTAGCATTAGACCCTAGCAGATACAATGGGCATGTTAATTTTTTGGAGATAGCAGTAGTATTTTTAAGTGTATGTAATTAAACATTCCCTCAGTGTGCATAAACATCTTCTCATCTTTGTGCTATACTGTTGGTGATTAAAACAAATTCATTGTGCCCATGAAAAAGAAACTCTTCAGGAAATGAACCAATGTCTAATGTTCAGAGACATTAACTTCATGGGATGAAGGAATAGATGTGAAGTTAATTCTGAGTACTTGGCTAGGTTAAGAAATTCCAAACTGAGAAAAGGAGGTTACACATTCCAATTGAATCAAAATGTTATATGGTACACTGTATGAGACATGACACACATTGTCTGGTAGAAAACCAACAAGAGTCTCTGATTACATTCTTCTGACAAAGCTGATGAGACAGAAACTTAACACAGGAGATGAAGGGATACAGGAGATATTTCCTGTTTATCGCAACTGTGTATCATGGAAAACCCAATGATAAACACTGATGATTTATGCTTGATGCTATTATGTTTCTAATGCCATTTCATTTTTTTCCTTACCATATAAAACAAATGTGCCAAAAGAATTTTAAATTTACATATGTATATATATACATGTATATATGTATTTATATATATGGTATCATTGTATGTTTTTCTGTCTTTAGACACACCAGAAGAGGGCATCAGATGCCATTACAGATGGTTGTAACCCACCATGTGGTCGCCAGGAATTGACTCTAGGACCTCTGGAAGAGCAGTCAGTGCTCTTAACCACAGAACCATCTCTCCAGCCTCATAATTAAAAGTCAAACTCAGAGACATTTTCGAACAGTAACTAGACTTGTATAGATTCAATCACATAGTGATAGCTTAGAAATAAACCATTTCAAGGAATATTCATGCAGGCAGCGTTGGCTGATTTACAAAACACTATTGTGCCCTGAATAATCTTGGTTATGTGAACTTTGTTCAGCCAACATACAACAAAGCACAATGTGTTAGTGTTGAATAGATCCACAAATGGATCATTACGACCTCTGGACTCAATAGAAGTTATTTGTAAAGTAAAAGGAATTTTTTATTTGAATAGGAAAGTGAATAAATAAGCGAGCAATTGAATAAATAATATAGAAAATGATTACAACTAAGGCTTGATTTCCAGCACTAACTGGTGATGGCTTCATGAGAGTGAACACTGATGTTCAAATCTATCCCTTTGTTGCATAACCACAGTCTGCTTATGTCTGCCACACTTTAGTAAAATGGTTTTCAGAAGAAAACAAAGAATCTCAAGGCAAAATTTGATATTTGCCAATTGCAGTTTAATGAACCACATTCTGGTTATTTAGCACCTATGATAAAACTCGTGGATAGTATAATAACTCAATATTTGTTCTTTTTATCATGGTAAAATTGCCACTTAGAAGTTACAGAGATGGCTCTGTGGTTAAGAGAATTGGTTGTTCTTTGAGAGAACTGGATTTGATTCTAAGAACTATCATGACAACCATATGTTAACTACAATTCCAGAAGATCCAATACATTCTTTGATCCTCCACAGGTATGAGACAGCCAGGTGGTGCTCATGCAGGAAGAAAACACAGATAAGCAAAATAATTATTTTTAAATTTACTCTTAGTACTTATTTTATGGTCTCAGTTATGTTTGAGCACTTTTTGTTTCTTTAATTGACTAATTTCTTGGACAATTTAATATAAGTATACAATATTTTTATAAATATTCTCTCTCTACATCTTCTGTTATCTCTTTCTCCTGTTACTGATCCCCTCTCCAAATAAATGTCAGTCCCTTTCCCTTTGATATCTGTCTTTATTGTGAATTTGTCTACTTGGATCCTACTTTATGGAGATTATATTACAATTATTTACTGATGCTTAATGGGGCCATCAGTGGGTACACAGTTGAAGTGAATGTCATTCCCACTCAAAGATCATCCATCAGTAAGTACCAAAACCATGTTTCAGTTGTCCATGATTCATTGTTGTCAGGTCCATTCCTGTGCAGACTCAGTATACAATTCCAGAGCTAGTGTAATTGTAATTGCTGTGTTTTGCCAAGAGGATAAAAGGTCTGGCTCTATCTAAGCAGAAGAAAGGATAGGGCAAATGACTTCTTTAAGGCTTAGTACTCTCTAGACACTTATTCTCAACACTTGGTAAAGCCATGAGTTTGTGATCACCAAAATATACTGAAGAGAAATATTCCTGATCAAGACTGAGGGCAGCGTTATCTATGAATATAATATAAACATTAAGAGTGAAATTTGGAGGTAGAATAATGCAGAGAAAACTTTCACTGGCATTCTTGCCTACGTCTTCAAGATGCCAGGGCATATTGAGGACATCAAATGTCTTATTTTGGGTTATACTGCTGTGAACATGCACCATGATCAAGGCAATTCTTATAAAAATTACATTATTTGGGCTGGCTCATAGGTTATGAAGTTCAGTCCATTATCATTAAGGCAGGAGCACGGCAGGAGGCATGGTGCAGTAGGAGATGAGAGTTCTAAATCTTCAGTCAAAGGCTAACAGGGAAAGACTAGATTCCAAGCAGAAAGGAAGAGGATTTTAAAATCTATACCCACAGTGACAAACCTATGTTAAAGCTACACCTCCAAATAGTGGTATTCCTAGTTCAAACGTATTCAAACAAATACACAATGCCTTGTAGAGTGAACAACTACTGGGTTTGGGTACTTTCTGTTGGTAAAGAGCCATTGTTGTACTAACTTTACCATGGTCTGCTGGGCATTATAATTAATACATATGTGCCTGTGCCCAAGTATGGATTCATACATATACACACACGTGAATGAATTTATTGCATAAAAGGAAAAGAATCAGTTTAATAAGCGGTTATATTTCAGTTACCGAGTTGATAAACTGACTAGTTGTAAATGGCTGATGTAGGTAGGTAAGATCTGTTAAAAATGGGGTAGATTTTTATTCAGCTTTACCCAATTATTTTTCAGCTTAAGAGAAAGGGTCAGATCATTCTATTCAGGCAGCTGTAATATCAAGGCTGATGATGCTGAGGAGACCAGGAAGCAGTGGTAACAGAAGTCAAGCTCTTGGGTTCTCAGAATAATCTGAGTTCTCAGAATCTCTCTCTCTCTCTCTCTCTCTCTCTCTCTCTCTCTCTCTCTCTCTCTCTCTCTCTCTCAATAGAATAGACAGAGAGACAGACATACAGACATGAAGAGAGTATGCCAGGGTGCCAAGATCATAAGGTGAAGAGTATATTTGTTAGATGGACCAACTAGATCAACATGGTTTTGTTAGTGTGCATGTCATTGTGGGAGGAACAATGAAGTTTGAGAAAAGATAAACTTTCCAACATCCTCAGCCTCTACACTTCTCATTTTCACTGTGAAATTTGTCCCTGATGTACTGCAACAGAAACTGTGGGAGACTTCATATTCCTTGACATACATCAAATAGTTGAAGAGCGGTGGAGACTGGGCAGGCCTCTGCAGGAAACAGTTTAAGTAAGTACATCCTTGAATTTTGAGAAGACTCTGACTAGACCTCCAGGAAATAGAGACTTCATCTTTAAAGAGAGCTGAAGCCAAATCACCAGAAAATTATCACTGGAAATTTGAATAACAAGAAAATACAAGAAGTCATGCGGCAACTTCATAAACAATCTTTCATTTTTCATTAATTTTATTTATTTAAAATGAGAATTTCTTGTTTGCGGACAGTTTTTATTCATATAAAAAATCATTTTTAGAAAGAAAATGATTATCATGACCTAAAGGGACTCCACCAAAAGTACACAACCCCTTTCCATCAACCTCATAGACATCCAATGAGGATTATGTCTACTCTAGAATTGTTCTGTCATAAGCTTAAATCTCACATACATATCTAGAAACCTGAGAACTGCCACCTCACACCTACTCAGCAACTTTCTGACTACTCTCCTACCTCACTTTCTTTTGACATTTCCCTCTCTTTTATCAGGAACCTAGAGCATTAGCAGTCACAGGAACTAAACAGATAACATCATACTAAGAATATAGCTGGCAGCGTGTATTCAGTCAAGGCAACATTAAAACTGAGCTTTTATAACTCAGGAGGCAGGGGAAGTTCCACCATAGAGAGAAAGATGCAAATAGCATGGTGTGTGTGTGTTTGTGTGTTAGTGTGTGTGTGTTAGTGTGTGTGTGTGTGTGCAGCAATACAGATAGAGGGATATTTATATGGGCCTGTTATGTTTATAAAATATAACAAAAAATATTGCTAAGATAAAATGTGTTGTTTAATAGTATAGCAAGATGCTAAAAATCTTTACATAGGAATGACAAACTCTGTGTTCCTGGCACTATTAATAAATGTTGAAATAACAAGTATATAAGGAGTAATAGTGATGAAGACAAATGTATCCAGGCCATCCTCTAGCAGTTTAACAGTCAGACTGCTTGCACTA